>NC_088880.1:6185298-6403420 GCF_032884065.1 Artemia franciscana | reverse complement strand
GGGGAAGAGGGCTGGTGGCCAAGGCCCCCTCAAAACCATTAATTTCCTTGAATTTCTGGGCACTTTTTATTCAAAATACCAAATTATTTTTCTTCATTATTGCTCCTCTTCCCTTCCCTCCTCCCAAAAAAAGTTTGTTCGTCCATGTTTGCATTGAAAATAAAGCTGATAGCATTTAGAAATTGTTCATTCAGTTCCGCAATATGGCAACAATTACACTAAAAATGGAACTGCTAGAAAAATCAGGTTGACCCATGAGAAACCAACGTTATCTATCATAATCCACGAAACAATAAAGATAGTTATAAAGATATTCATAAAAATAGTTATTGATTTTTACCTTTAGTTTAGATTGAGCAGAAAATAAAACAAGCATTTTTGCCAAAAAGGTACAACCCACATTTCATATAACATTCTTTTGAATTACAGTCAGGAACAATGAGATTTTCTTGCGCTCAAAAAATCTCAGATTGAGTGTGCATAAACTGAGGTTTCTTATTGAAATCCAAATTTTAATAAATCAAGACATAATTGAAAAAATTGGAATAGCGAATTTTCACTCCTTTTTGGTAGCGCTACCCTCTCCATGGGGGCTTTAGTCGTTTTTAGCTCATATAAGTCCCGTGCTTCTTTAATAAGCTCCCTTTTGGAGCTTTTACTACTTTTTGAAGTAGTGAAGGAAAAATTAAAAGATCCAGCGCCAGACTTCACAGCCCCCACTTGATTGCTGATCTCTATTTCGGGGCCCTTCAGCCATGAAGCGCAATGCCTAGTTGAGGGTGAGCCATCCTTTGCTTTCGAACAAACTCTCTGAGCAGCAGTGTACTGTGAATGCACTTGACCTATATCAGCTTGTAATTTCCAATTAACGAACGGAGAAGGGGGTTCTAAATCACAATCAATGAGCTTCCCGATACGAAAATGAATTAAAATACCTTATAATATAATTAAAATACCTAATATATATATTAAATATATATATAATTAAAATATATAATATATTAAAATATATTAAAATATATTTTATTATTTTAATATATTTTATTAAAATATATATTAATATATTAAAATATAATTAAAATATATAATATATATAATATATATTAATAATATATATAATTAAATACCTATTTAATTATATTATATAATATAATTAAAATGAATTAAAATACCTTATAATATAATATCTTCATCTCATCTCAAAAGTTCAGTAACAAAAACAGTTTATTGTAACATCTCTTTAAATTAATTATTTAAACATTAATTATAATTCATATTTTACAATTATATTATATTAACTATAATTAATTGAAATTAAATATTATAAATTAATTAAATATTAAATTACTTGCTTTTTGGCGTCTAACCTGTGGAATGAAGCAAGCACTTAAAAATATACTAATACAGACAACTTTATCTCCTGAATTCAACAGGAAGGTCCATGCTGCAATAATGGAGCGTCTTTATATAGAGATCCCGTAGAATTCCCGACAGGGGATCCAGGGGTTCTTATTCTTAGCACCTTCAGAAGAAAATTTTTAAATAGCTGGAAATTAGAATTTGCTGATTTTGATTATCCCCACCCTCCAATCAATGTGTCTCTTTTCTGATATAAAAATCAAACAGGAACAACTCGCTAGTATCCGTCGATGGTAGTTCTATTTTTGTTGCTTTTTTGTTTTTTTTTATTTTGGGCAAATCGTGGATATTGGCAAATGACTCGCTTTATCGTTGTTAGGTATTTGTTTTAATTCTTATGATTTTTGGCTTTTATTGAATTTTATTTACCTTATAATTTTTTGGATTTTTCATTGGTTTTTTGTTTTTTCACATTGACTTTCCTTGTTTGTTTTGTCGGTCTTTTGTTCGGCATTTTCCTTGAATATAATATTTTGTTTGCGCTGGTTGTCATCTCAAAATATTCGCTTTGTGTTTTCCCAGTATTCTCGTTTGGCCTTAAAAAAACCCTTTTTGATCTTTTTCATTCTTATATTATGGCAGGCTAATGTCGCTTAAGAAATTAACAAAAGTAGAATTCATTTTCCAGTCTATAAAGCGAAACTTTGATAAATCTACAGGATAGGGTCTTAGTTTTTTCTATTTATCAGAAGATTATTTTTTATTAATCTATTTTTTCGACTACTCAATAGCTCATTTATTCTTTCCTGCAAAACTAGAAAAGATGAAAAAAGCAATTGTGAATTTACCATAAACTATGAATATACACAATTTTGTGGTTATTAATGTGTTCTTAAATTGATTGCTATGTTACGCTCCGCTGTGATGCTTAATCGGTTGCTATGGTTATTTAGTTCTTAATCGGTTGCTATGGCCCTAAGTTGTTGCCCTTTTTTATTAAAGAAGGAAAAACTCTTGCCTATTAACCTATTCATGCATGATAAAGTAAGCCATTTTATTCGGGCAAAGGTGAACTGAAGTTAGAAAAAAACAGGCTTATGAATCTTTCCGTAAATAATAAAAATATAAGATAGTTTATCTATTTTTGTAGATCATAGCTAATATAGATGGCTCTCAAATAGTGCTTTTTGCATCAAGGAAGAAGAGCTTCCTGATCCGTTCATATATGACAAATGGAATTATTTCTATCTTCTCCGAACGTTTTTGAAGAAAATACCCATTGATTTGGGTTGGCCAGAAGTTCTAATTCCAAGTTCAGGTTCATATTATTATTTTTAATGATCACAAGTAAATAAATAAAAAATACAGTTTTGCGCTGGAGAAAAATTAATAGATAAATTTCGTTTTAATTATTCATTTGCGGTGAGCCAAAATCAAAAGATACATTAATTCAAAAACGGTCAGAAATTAAATAAAAAAAATTTCAACTGAAAGTAAGCAGCGACATTAAAACTTGAAACGAACAGAAACTATTTCGTATATGAAAGGGGCTGTCCCCTCCTGAATGCCTGACCCTTTACGCTATAGTTTGACTCTTTCTCAGAACTCTACTTTTAAAACAGTAAAAAACTGATGCAATGCAAATGCAGCCAGAATTGAGAAAAATATAAAGAACCAAATAAACCAAAATACTAAAGCGTCTAAGAAATGTCTAAGAAAATCTTGTAAATATGGCTAGA
This sequence comes from Artemia franciscana, assembly GCF_032884065.1. Taxonomy (NCBI): domain Eukaryota; kingdom Metazoa; phylum Arthropoda; class Branchiopoda; order Anostraca; family Artemiidae; genus Artemia; species Artemia franciscana. The sequence continues at coordinate 6,400,322 of NC_088880.1, read as the reverse complement.
ATTAAAAAAAAAATAAAAGACCAAAAGACACAGATACCTTTTATAATCAAGTACATTCACGATTTTTAAATGAATAAGATGTCAAATATCAAAAGGAAAGATCCACATATCAAACGATGTTAAATAGTCACTGAATAGTCAAAATGAATAATCAACACGCATATTCTGCTACACCTACTACCAAAAAAAAACTACAGCACCAAGAGGCCTGAGAACAACGCAGCAAGACATGGTCCTCCTCCATCTCAATCTATTCAACACCTCCCTCTTTACACCCTCCCAGACAATTCCCAGTTCCCTTAAATCTTTCCTACCGACAACCTACCACCCTAGCCGGGGAAAACCTGCTCTTCGTTTGGCCCTAGACGGTTGGCTGAAAGGACAATCTTTAGCAATCTGTCATCCTTTATCCGCATAACGTGCCCGAGCCATCTCAACCTTTTCCTCATTATAGCCATGATGGAGCCACACTTTTCGTACAACCTACTCTTTGGGATGCGAGCAGTCAGTCGGGTACCCAAAACAAACCGTAGGCAATTCAGCATGTTGTTTTAAACGAAGTAGTTCTGCCATGCATTCAAGTAGGCAAGTCAATATAATGACAAAGCTTCTTGTAACATCTTCCAATTATACCAAAGGAACTTAGAAATATCTAAGTAAAGCTTGTAAATACGGCTAGAATTGAGAAAGGTACAAAAGAACAAATAGACCAAAATGTTAAGAAAAGTCTAAGAAATGTCTAAGAAAAGCTTGTAAATACGGCAAGAATTGAGAAAAATACCAAAACACTCAGCTACATTTTATAATCACGTATATACGCGATTTTTTCTCTATGGCTTGAAAAGTGATGTTCAGATAATTTTAAAAGAGTTTTGGTAATTTAGGATAATTTAGTATATTTAAAAAATAATTTTAAGATAATTTCAGAACGGCATCCCGTTAGAAAAAAAGCATGCGGCATCGAACTTGACCGTCCATACCGGCGGTGCTGATCTCCGTTTCGTGGCCCTTCATCTAGGAAGTACAATGGGGGCAGGAGGCTAGCCATCCTGTGCTTTACCGCAACCTTCCTATTTGCGTTCCCCAGGTACCCATTTGGAGCTGGGTCGACTCTGCCTGAGGCTACAGATTTTGACACCCATCCCGAACAACGTGACCCCTTTAACGGTATTCCGTTACAGCCTTCTTTTAAATGAATATTTAACGGGTATATCTAGCCTCAGAGTTAAAATAGTTGAATTATCAGCTGCAAACCGCCAATAGCACACCTTCGTTAATAAATTATTGTATTAATAATGCGTTAATAATGTAGTTATTAACCTTCGTTAATAAATACAGCACCAAAATTCAAGCCACAATTTTCACCAAAATTAATGTAACATAGATAAAAAATTGATTTTGGAGTGTACCTTTGGATCATCAAAGAGAAAAAAAAACAAGTAATGATATAAAAATAAAATATGGTCACTTACCCAAGAAGGTAAGTCCACTACACGAGCTTTTATTATATCACTTTCATCAATGAAGTTGGCAAGGCGAGCACTATTCATTCGGAAATCTCTTTCTTTTCTCCACTGCTCCCGCACAGCCGTTAAGCCTGCAGCGCCAACTATCCAAACCAGACTCATCCGAAAATAACCAGCCTGTAAAAAATATACATAAAATCGTCATCTTCATTTTATGAGATGAGAGAAAAATATGGAGACAAAGCGATGAAATAAGACAGAGCACCATGTTTTTTACATGTTTTTATATTTTTATTAAGACAAGTCTCATGGAATTTGACCACTAAGAAATTAGGGCCTGATTTGCTACTTGTTAACTATTTGCCTAGTTTCTCCCTAGAGTTGTGTCAGTAGAATCTCCTTTTAAAGACACCAGCAGACAGGTTTTCGGGAATAATCTCCCTCGGGAAACCATTACAAATAGAGGTGTATTGTCTTTCAAAGCAATTTTTCAAGTACTCAGGGATGGGTGTCACCTCTTGTGGGTAACCTGACCGTTGTCGTGTTTCCGCGTGTTCACCACATTGGCATGGCAGGGATAGAGCTGATGAGAAATGAATTTACCAAAAGACGAAGTTACCCAACTCTTTTGGTAGTTTCACCCTTGAGGATGAAGTTGGGATGTTAACCCTAAATTATATGCTTCTTAGACTTGGATGCACTGAGGCTGACCATCCAATCATCAGGCCACTCTTCTATCTCCAGGAGATCCGATTGTACAGACATGCAAGCTTGTACAGGGTCATCATGCTGACAGACAGCTGCATGGACTGTCATATCGTGAACAGATGGTGCAGAGGCTTAAGTGATACAGAGCCCTGTCATGTCGATATTCACTCATAGAAATCTAGGCCCCAGGATACTCCCGAAAGGACCCTAGCCTCTACTCGTTACTCCTCGAAAGTTAAATGGCGAGTAAGATGAGTCTGAAGTACACAGCCGAAAATTCTATATACTTGGGGCTTTTCTGACCGGACCATTGCTGAATTCTTCACAAGATTTCGTGATATCAAAAGATAGCAGCCTCACATCGTACTCTTGGATCAGAAGTTTGATCCATTCCTGATTCTGGGCATTAAGGCAGTCAAGTATCCAGCCCCACTACTTATATTCTTACTGCGCCTATTCCTACAGCTACTGATTTTACCATGACTAGTACTACTATGATGACTGTTGCTACTTCTACCATTAATAATATTCCCACCTTGAGAGCCGATAAGCAATGGTTCCGACCGGTGCGAGTCATTTGGATCTATAGGTAATTTACCCATGCCCTTGATTCTTATAAAAAATTCTGCATACCAGGCTGCTAAAAATAAGGGACTGGTATGCCACAAGTCAGCCATTTACCTAAGTTATCTCCCAAGAAGCGTGTCTGTCCGACTTCCTTTTAAGGGAATCAACAAACAGCTTTTCAGGGATAACATCCTTCGGTACAGCATTTCAAATTGAGGTGCAGCGTCCCTCAAAGCTGTTCTTCCGATCCTCAGTGAGGGTTTTCTCCTCTTACACGTAGTCCTCCCGTGCACTTTTCCTATGTATTTGCCGTAGCACGTAACACACTTGCTCTTTAATTCTTGTGGGTTTCCTTTCCTAATTTTTCTTGTGCTAAACCTAAATCTGCTTTTGAAGAAGAAAACAACAAAGATTCAACGACGTTTGCATTACTAAAGATATTTAAGAAAAGAGGGCTTCCGGGCCCGGACACCCATGGCATATCATCATTTCTACAATTTTTACCATTTTCCCGTATTACCAAGTGATATAATGTGCTTATAACAAAAAAAATCGAACGGTTAGTCAAAGAGACTAGTCAAGAAAAATTGTGGCGTAGGAACTTGTACTTTTTGTGCTCCTCCCCCCCCCCGCACCGAAGGCTCAGATCCGTGAACATCTACGCTGTTAATTAATTTTTCGCTTCAACGACTTGGGATGCGTGGTTCAATTATCAAAGCTATACTACATAACAAAATCTTTAAACATCTTCAGTCATATGATTTTACCCAGCCCAGGGATATATTTAATATGAAATTCGGAATTTTCAGGAAGTCCTGGGCACCTTCTATTCAAATATAAAATATTTCCTATCCCCCCCCCCTCCAGGCAAAACATCTTGCGATCTTCTGTGGGCAATTTAGTAGAGCTATTCCAAAGATATGGAAATTTTTTTTTTCATCTAGAGGCATAACCAAGTGACCTATAGTGCTCTCGTATATTATTAAATAAAAAAAAACAAGTTTTTTTTAAATGAAAGTAAGGAGCAACGTTAAAACTAAAAAGTTTTAACTTTTTACTAAAGCTTAGATTTTGTCCCAATTCCTTAAGAATGACCTCTGAATCACAAAGGCCGTAGAATAAATAGTTGAGATTACTAAAAATACGTTAGCGTAAAGAGTGAGGTATAACGAGGAGGTAAACCCCTCATATGCGTAATAATTTTTGTTCATTTTAAGTTTTAATGCTGCTCCTTACTTTCAGTAGAAAAAACATTTCATATTTATTTTTTCGTTGCTTTTTCAAATAATGCTAGAAAATCCTGCGCCCCCTTCATTGAAATTCTCTTCCCCCATGAGAAGTTTCTCCATAGAAATATCCTCCCACGTAACCCACCCCCCTCAACTCTCCCCCTAAACCAAAAAATCCCCCTGAAAACGTTTGTACACCTCCCAGTAACCCTTACTATATGTAAACACAAGACAAAGTTTGTAACTTGCAGCCCCTCCCACTGGGACTGCAGGGGAGTAGGTCGCCCCTAAATACATAGTTATTAGGTTTTTCGACTATGGTGAATAAAATGGCTATCTCAGAATTTTGATCCGGTGACTTTTGGGAAAAAATGAGCGTGGTAGGGGGCCTAGGTCCCCTCCAATTTTTTTGGTCACTTAAAAAGGGCACTAGAACTTTTAGTTTCCGGTAGAATGAGCCCTCTCGCGACATTCTAGGACCACTCAGTCGATGCGATCACCCCTGGAAAAAAGTAAAAACAAAAAAAAACAAAAAAAAAAAAAAAATAAACACGCATCCGTGATCTGTCTTCTGGCAAAAAATGCGAAATTCCACATTTTTGTAGATAGGAGAATGAAACTTCTACAATAAGGTTCTCTGATACGCTGAATCTGATGGTGTGAATTTCGTTAAGATTGTATGAAATTAGGGGGTGTTTTCCCCTGTTTCCTAAAATGAGGCAAATTTTCTCAGGCTCGTAACTTTTGATGGATATAACTGATCTTGATGAAACTTATATGTTTAAAATCAGCATTAAAATTCGATTCTTTTGATGTAACTATTGGTATCAAAATTCCATTTTTTAGAGTTTCGGTTACTATTGGACCGGATCGCTCCTTACTACAGTTCGTTACCACGAACTGTTGGACTTCGACTGAACAAAAAAAATTTATTCCTTCATAAAAACTCGTCTTTGATACCTCTTCATCCTCATACTCACAAGATGAAGAACTAACTCAAAAACTTAAAAGAGAGGAGAATAGCAATAGTTTCAAAAAGGAAAATCATCAACGACAATGGGATTTGGCGATTTTAGTCCTTTTTTAGGCTAATTTAGACTACTACTACCCTTCGTTGTTGCATTCTTAACTTCTAAAGAGCTCTAAAATATAGGAGAGAGAAACAACAGCAAAATGGTGGCATCAGGAGGCCTACCAGCGTAAAGCCAAGTAGACCCCTTAGCCTGTCAAGGCTTTCCTACGCTAAACACAGGCCTACTAGTTTGCAGAATGGATCTAAAATAATTATCTAAAATGAAAAAAACACAGTTATTGGTTATAACTTATAGGGAAAGTTTAACTTTGTTTGTATTATACTGCGGGTTTAACCAAGTTTCTTTGAAACTTTCTAGTTTTTAGTGAAGTCACAAGACGCTAGGCTGTTAGTGGCGCTAGTAATTCTCGGTCGCTACATCCAGAAGTTACTCCTAACCGAAAAATAAAACTTCATAGGTCTCCCGTACTCCCTGGGTCAACTGACAAACATCATTAAAGAAACATACCATATACAAACCCAACAAGAGCGGGAAATGTTGAAGAAAACGTTTCATAATTGATTTTAGACTGCCAGTACTGACGGTTTGCGACGATGGTGTGGGTGGTTGGCTCGGCTCCTCATCTTTCACTTCTTGCACTTGAGAAGCATCGCCATTGGAAGCTGCCATACTTGTATAGAGATCTAAAATTACATTATATTAATTTTATTAATTATATTAGTATATTAGTATTAATTAGTAATAATATAAAATTAATTAATTAATTAATAATAGTTATATAATTGTATTAATTTTTGGTATTTCTACAAAAGCTCTCCAATTCGGGCAACAAAAACAGCAAAATTCTTACTTAAACAAAACAACAAATCAAAATAACAGCAAAAACTATGTTATGTTACAAGATATAACTCAATTTACCATTGCTGTGAAAGTGCTTTGAAATTTGACTCTGTTTAATTGGGTGAGACTGGTTTCACAGTTCACTTTTTGTTTTGTTTGCAACAAACCTAACCAATAAAAGATTTCCACCGCAAATGTAAAAAAAAAAAACAGACAATGCGAGAAAGAAGAATGGAAGATTCGAAACAATTTAAACTAACAGAACTCGTAATCAAAGACGTTTATAAAGGAACGTTTAATAAAGCTCAACTGATAAGAATGAAGTAGGAATTTTGTTATTTATGAATAGAATTGGTTTCCCATTTTATGCTACTATCACTAACAACGCACTGCAGCACCAAACTGAGGTCAACACAGCTACCCACGCTTCTCATCCATCTCAAATTCAGAGCTTGCCTCTTTGCAGTAGTGAGCGGGTGCCAGGTCCGGCGGGAGCCCACCAACCTCGAATCCCGGTCCCAGCACTTTTTTTTATAAACTTCTTGAAGACACACGTGCTTGTTACGTAATAGCATTTGCTTTCTAAAAGATGCAGGTGACTGGTACGTAGGAGTTTGGTTACCTCAGGATTTCTTTGGTTATTCCTTAACAGGAGATGTTAGAATTCGCTAGTCAAGATGCAAACGTTACCTTGTAGTTTTTCTTTGATTGTTTAAAAACCTACAAGGGCAAGAAAAAACCTTCAGATCCCTCCCGAGTTGGGACGTGATTCAAATTGATCATCGCCCAATGTTTTCATGCTTCATACAAGTACAACACTTTTTACCTGCAAACAAAGGATTATCCCACTATTTCCAGGAAGAAACCGTTATACAGTCTAGACGTCTATTGATTTTCAAGAAACAAAGGCATGTTATTCTTTAAACAGGACAAAAAAAGAATTTTCCCGCTATTTTCAAGAACAAAAGCGTCACGCGATCTTCTATTGATTTTCCAGTGACAAGGGCTTGCTATTCTTCTAGTGGGACAGGATAATTTTCTATCGTTCTCGGGAAGAATAAAACCGGGTAGTAGAAAGGAAATGTCATCAGTCCTATAATCGAATCTGGAATGTAATGCGTCAATATTTTTTTTTAAATGGATGATTCTAGAAATCTGAAAAAGAATTGGATTTCTGCCTATATGCTGGGGAGTCTCCATGTATATACCCCTCCCTCACCAAAAAATAGGGGACATTACACCCAAATTTAATCTAATATAACTCTCTTTATTGAATAATAGATAAAACACCACCCCATCCGATTACATAATTCTCTCACTGATAGATTGATCTCGTTTATCATGTCAAAAAATATATGCTTTTTACTGAATCTGTTATTTCAATGTACCTTTCTCTATTCTAGCAGGAGGATGAACTTACATCCGTCAAAAATTTGCATTAGAAATTAATCACCATCTGTCCCCCTCTTTACGCTATTTGTTAATCACCGTGAATAGCGCAATGCTACCTGGCTCAAACATTTCCCTAAACAGGCATTTCGGTCTTCAAGCTTAATTATCACGCGCAGGGGTAAGGGGTGAATTTCCGCGACCGCTAACGTAACGTGTTATGTTCGTTAACAGCTGCTTCGTGTGCTAAATTCCAAATAAAAAGTAATTATGAAAAGGAGCAAATATTCAGGGGGAAAGCATATTTATTTTCGCTGAAATTAAGAGAAGATGGTTAAACTGATTGAATTTTAAGCGAGGATTCTTTGTGGAAAATTGGGCATGTGTCTATTTGACTATAATAATGAATTATTACTTGAGGCCCCTCCCCCTTCATAAGGTCAAATGTAACCCTAGGATACACTCTAAAAGTTTGTTGATTGTGCGGCTTTTTCCTCTATGGTGATCTATTTATTATGTCTGTTTCTCATAAAAGGCTGCTTCTTATAAAAAAAAAAAAGAAGAATTTAGCCTAAATCAGCGAAAATTCCTAAAATTCTAGTTTGGCTACTTTTTGCTATCTTGAAAAAGGGGTTAGGTTGGGGAATGAAACAACTGTGATCAGAGTAATTGGGTCCCAACGAAGCTGTATTCTGAATTGATTGCCACACTGCGGTCTGATTTCAAATTCTTGGCCTAGAATTAAGGCATCGCAATTTTTTTAACTTGAATTATTTTTTTGCAATTTTTTTAACTTGAAATCTTTTTTCATTACCTCTTTATGAGAAGTTCTTTAATAATTGTCATTTTTTATCCTAGCGGATCGTGAAAACTATTTCGAAAGCTAATAATTTAACTTGAAGAAGGGAAAGGTTTCTAATACAGATATAGAAGCGGTGGGGTGCAATAGAGGCGACTTAAATTTAACTGGGGGTGTACAATACATGTTGAAAATAAGATATATTTTAACCATTTCAAGAAAAACTACAATTTTATTTAAATTAAGGAAAATTCGGACCAATACATCCTCCCCCGAAAAGGACAAGGGCATGCGAGAGCGCAGCCACTTCTGTAAACCCCAGTCTCACGGCGAAGTTGCCGAGCTTTCAAGACTTGTGCCATCTACAGAAGGCAAGGTTCGGGCACTTCTGCGCTTCCCAAGCCCCATGGCAGTGAAGTTACAAAGCCATTGAGACCTGTGTTCCCAATGCAAGGCGGGAATGCACCCCCCTTCAACCCTCCCCAGGGGGAGAATGCATCCCCCATGCAAGATGTAGATGCTGATTCCGACGTAAGTTAAATCACAAATATTTACTAGCAGTAAAAAATGTAGTGTTTTTCAGCATGGGAAAATAGCTACGATATTGTGAACCTTGTTCGTTGCCCCTGAGAGGCGGAGGTATAATGTAATTGCCTATCCTAAAAAATAGCTTTCATTTCAGCTTAATAAAGGGGGCCCTCTTGACAGTTTTTAAGCGGTTTTGAGGGGGCCCCTTGATCCTAAAGAAAATGGACTTTTCGCCATGCTTTAAAGCTAGAAACTTAGCATATTTCAGTATGGTAAATTCATTCTTTTAGAGAATAACTATGTTTAACTATAAGAAGTTCTCTAACATTCTGCATTCTAGAGGTTAACTTGAAGTTTCACATTAATATGTTTTTCAAGAAAGTCTTATTATACGAACAGTATTTTAGCAGCGTTTTACAGTTGAAAGGGGACCATGCCTCTAAGAAGGGGGAATTTAAGGAGTCATTAGTCCTCAAATTGATAATATATTCCCATTTAACTTAATAATATATACCTTTTCAGCTTAAAATAAATTCTTTTTACAGCATAAAATCATATGTGTTTCAAGGGAATTACAATAGTTACTCTTTTTCAGGCCGCCAATGAGGTTCCAGCTTGGATCAACCAACTACTGGTAGATGTCTTCGCGGGAGAAGAAGCGAGCGGCAAACCGACAATGGACACCAACAACCCTCTGTAAGTACGTTAAGAGTCTTTGAAGCTTGCAATAGCTGAAATGTAAAGGGGGTAACTTACCCCCATGTTTGGGCTAATTTCTGGCTCTTAAACTCTTAGCTGGTAGTATAGGGTCAACAAAACCAAACACCCACTTTGGTTCCATGTACGGAATAAGTTCGGATCATTACACGTACAGGCGGTAGTAAGATCCTTATAGCTCTGAACGGTCACTCAAGTATAAAAAAGCGACCCCTCAAACACTTACAGACTAATATTGTATTCACTTTCAGTCTAATAAAAATTCTTTTTCAGGATAAAATCAAAAGTCCTCCAATGGGTTAATAAGCTTCTATTATTTTCTAGGTTCATATACCGGCACTACTATCACAATTTCACGACAATTCATGTACGGCCCATCAGGAAAGTGAACGCAAGGGGAATTTTAGTGTGCGGGTGAGTCCTACTAGTATACCTTCCCCCAACTTTGATTTACACGCTTATGTGAGGGATCTTAGTCTTGATGCTGAATTTGTATACTTAGTTATAAGCCAATTACCATCTAGCGAGGTATAGAGGGTTGAAAATCGAGTAACCACCCCTTACAGTGACAGTGATGTGAGGGAAGCAGGACAAGGCGGTGCTGGCTCATTCCATATTTTGCCTGATTTTTATTTAGCCGATTCATTCTTGCACAATATTTATATTTTTAGGTCTGAGTGTGGAGACCCATTTAATACTATCACAAGTGGTAGTATTTACACGGATCTAGTTGACATAGCCCACTCTTATGTAAACGTTATTTTGGCCCTTCTTTAGCAATAGATTCGGGATAGGGGAGGTAGGGACACTGTTAAAGCATCCATTGCACATTTTTTTGAAAATAAAGGTGAGGTGTACTTGCATTACCTACAAACGGAGATCCAGACCCTTTACTCAGATTTACATAAGTTTGAAGACACATTTTCCGATTGGGTGAGTAGTATTTTAATAGGGGGAGAGTTACAATGATCATGGAAGCGGGGCAATAGTGTTATTTATCAAAATTTAGACGTCAATGTTAGAAAACTTAATAGGGAATTTGTTTTAAGAGGTTGGAAGGGGAGACGGGTGTAAAAATAATGCTGATTTAAAGAGTTGTAGAGGTGTAAAGCTTTTCTTTCGATAGAGAAATACAGTTTTTCAAGTATTACGCCTTGTCGCAGGGCATATACCTGAGGCAAAGGATGTTAAATTCATATAATATTATATGATTATATAATTGGACAATATGACAGTAATTGGGGGTCAGGAGCGGCATTTAATATTATTGAACCTAACTCGTGGTTAATTATTAATAATTTAGCTGAATCCATTGAAAAATGGCCTCAGGGGTTGTTATGGTTATTCACGGTCTGGTCTCATCATGGAAAATTTTCCGTAGCCGTTGTCCTCCACAGTATCTTTTATCGGAGTAAATTTATGAGAACAATTGCATTGAATTGTACTTACTGTATCATCTACAGGGTAATTAGTGATTCAAGTTCTCTTATAATTTTAAACAAGCAAATATATCCCGGTCAACCAAAATTCTTACTTTCAGCACACAATCAAGCTACAAGTAAACTCTATGGTTTTATACTACTGGATTTCGATCAAAATACATCCGAAGAGTTAAGTGTGGTTACAGACATTTTTGACAAAAAATACCGTATATCTACTCATGAATAGTAAAAAGATCATTTGTTGCCATCATGACACTGAAAAAAGTACATGAAAACATACACTTATTTTCCTTCGAGGTAAGTAAAAACTCCGGCTTAAGAAGACTATAGTCAAACACGGCATTGACAATGAACTCTTTAATCTCCTATCTGAGCTTTATTTAAATTTAACTGAAGGCAATGCCCAAGCACCAGAAGCAGTTAAGCCACGGAAAAAGTAACATCATTCATTCTTACATGTCCTAGATTTCAAAAAGAAAGGAAAAGGTTTTAAAAAACGGTTTTTTCAAGCAGGTGGTATTTTTTTTGCATTATTAATGCCAATAATCGCGGAAAATGAAAACACTGTTCTCTAGATGGCAAAACTTATAAATTAACTCCAACAAAACTCGCTCTTTCGCCAAAAGAGCACTTTGAGTATAATCTTGATAAATTAATTAACAATGAGACAATTGCTGATAATAAAAAATTAATTTTTCTCAAAATGCGCTTCGACGTATTGACAAGCAAAAACCCTACCGCAAAAGACCGATCAATGTAAGTATCATTGGTCAACTTCAACCACAAAGTTCCGAAACTCTGAAGCCACCAAAACAAGAAGAACCTTTACCAAATGTTGTAGACCTAATGCCTCAATCTTACCATGAGTAAAGTAAAAGACTCTTGGCATATATCGCTCAAAATGAACAAGTATAAATTGGGACAAAAAGAATGAAGTTATAATCCATGGCAAGAGTTAAAGTTTAATTGATCCCGTATCATGTTTAATAGCAAATCATAAAAACTTGAATCATACTATAGTCATTTGCATAAATCAAATTTTCCAAAAATCATCAAATTTTCCAAAAAATCTTATAGGGATTAAACATGTTTTTAAAAGATTAAGGGAAAATGGTCAAACATAAAAATATGTTTTGAATAGTTTTCGGAAAATACAAACACACCAATTGGCAATGATGATTTAAAAAGTATCAAACGGAAGGGTCTGCAATATCAGTGCATCACCTATTAGTGTGCAAACGGATAGCGGACCCTTCACACCGCGTTTACGTTCATAAGGGCTCAAATTTTGAAACAAGTTTATGAAAATAAAATTATTCTTTATAAATCCTACCGGACCTTATATGAATTGACAATGGAATCCCTAGATTGAGATTCACATTTATTTGAAAATGGTATAACCGAAGAAATGTTTGCAAAAACCCATGATATCCTTTTATTGGATTTGCCTGGTACTCAAAATATGACTATTGTCCAAACGGGGTCAGTACGTTCAGAGTGTACCTTTGCCAAACCATTGGAGGAAAGTTTTGCATTAGTCTCACTAAATTAATTTGAAACCTATTGAGAAATTACCCCTGATGGCAGTGTTCTATTAGATTGGCACCATGGGAACGAATCAAATAATCAACGTATTCATAACGATCCTTACATGTCCAAATACAAAAGCCTTTTGCATACCCTCGGATTTCGTCGATTATATCCAAAGCGTTAACAATAACCGTATCATTGTTAAAAGTAGCCCATCAAGTGTAAAGACTATTGGCTATGCATCTTTCAAATAGGGAAGAATATTGAATTTTTTGATCCTCTGGTTCTACCTTATACGTTCTACACACAGCAAATTAAAAACTTTCTGGAGCCAAGTTGAAAATCTATTATTCAAGTTCGGAAGCAAGTAAAAAATTAACCAAAAGCTGTGGTTATCATGCACTGATATATTTTTTTTCGATGTCACGGATATACTTACAGTAAATTTCTTAGCATTTATGGTGAAAATCCTTGATTGAACGACTTTCTAGTTGAAAATACTCTTTCATGCCTGTATAATATAATTGTCAGTGCTCTAAGATTGAAATGTTTTAAAGATGTTTGTAAACTTGTTTATTAATAAAACTTGTATGTACAAAAAATCTCTGTTTAGATTTCTTCCTCCACGCATATGTAACGATCAGAAACGATAAGTAGCAGAAGTTTGTCAGGATTCAAATTGTATTCATCTTGGCATGCAAAGTCAGGGTCATATTTCCTACATTATAACGTAACTTCATTTTATTGTATCTCTTCGTAAAGTCAATAATACTATTCTAATTCATATTATAAAATTTACATGCTTTAATTTGCTTATTGGAAGCAATGTCAAACACAAAATTTTCATGTAAAGAACGAATTTCTGTAACAGCCAAATAAAAATTAGTAGGTTTATAATCATAGTAGCCGGTATCTTTACAAAAATGTCGTTAAAGCCAGATTCTCTTATTATTCCAGCAACTGAAGCGTAGACCAGATTCTTCCTCTCAAAACAATTTAAAACCACGGCAATACCAGTTTCTTAAAAATAAACTGAAATCATGTTTTGCAACCATACCCGGGTAAGTATTTTTCAATTGATCACACTTATCATAGAGATAATTGGGACAGAAAAAACCTCTCGTACGACAGTCACAAACATCTTCAAGACAGGAATTAAAGTCTTTAATTTGCACTGCGTATTTTTCATGCAATTTACATTTACTGCAGAATCTACACTTTTCACTATAGTCATCAACAATAGTACGATTCTCACAGAATTACTAGCTGCTCAATGTACACAAATACAATGGAAATGTGTGAAACAATTTTCAATGTTGACTGTCTCACTTCTAAAAAGAAACTGACTTGCCATTGATGGAATGAATATTTTCTAGGAGTAGCAGTAATCGAATGATGTCACAAATGAAATATATTAAACTTATTTAGACAAGATTTTTCGACTTATTTCTTGTTGCCTTGCAAAATGGCCGTCTTGAACGAATTTCTAGCTACGATAGTATTCTTTGAGAAAATATTTCCTTTGAAGAGATAACTCTTGAAAATCATCACCTAGAATCAAATATTTTTCCAAAGAACAAGATTCGGCATGATTTTTTGGTTTTCAAACCCACCTATTTTTAATCCTGACTCTTCACTACCGATTATAGACTAACAGTGAATGAAGATTATTTCTTGCTAGTAACAAACTTACTCCTTTTTTATAGATTGATCCAGATCGTTGCCTTCAATATATTTCACTAATGCATTTAATCTATCTTGTAATCTTTGTATATACATTATATTCACTTTTTCTGCAGAGCATAACTGTTCTTCCGAGTTGAATCTGCTAAATCATATTACATATCTTGCATACTTCTCGTCCCATTCTAGGGTTATCCGGCAACCCCTTGTAATTTCTACTGCTACGTTAGGCACCCTGGGTTTCATTTCGCCATTGCTAGCACCTTCAATATCCAATAGAGTAAAAGCATCAATTACTAAGACATATGTCAAGAATAATATCCTCAATGATAGCACACTGAACTCTTTTTCAATACTGAGGTCAGTGAACCCTAAGCTCTAACATGTCACATGTCGTTGAGCTTCAAAACCAGTTTTTGCTGGATTATGAAGGTCCATCAGAACCAAAACAAGGCTCGTAAGTTACCACATCTTTATCTGTAAATATTGGTCCATGATCAATTTTTTTTACAGCCGGGACTTCCCGTTTGACTAGCAAACTCTCTGTCCCCGAAAATTCTCTTCAAAGTTAGACCTAAATGTTGGTATTTAAAAGTTTAAACAACTTCTCTTTAATGATGGACAACACCTTTTTCATGTGAAATTAATCTAGCTTGGTTAAATAAAATAGTATGTTCCGGGTGATTAAAGATGTGTTCTGCAAGGGCAGAATCAAAATTGTCTGTTTTTTTTCGCTTTTAAAGGGTGTTATTAATTGAGATAGAGTGCTGAGTTATCTATTCGCGAGCCGTAAATCAGTTCTTCCAATGTACCAAAGACCACATGAGCAGGGAATTCTTTAGACACCAGAGTTCTCACCTTTCGGAATTTAAGAATAAATAAGTCATATTTCGGTTTTCTCAAAAGAAAGGCCGATACTTTAGTAATTCCTGAAATACACCTTGAACCACCTTCTCAGTCACATAATCAAGCACTTAAAATACCAATTAGATCTCAATGGGTGTCTGCAAGGAATACAATTATCAAAATCGGAAATCAGATGATATAGTTCTGTGTTTTTTTCACATTGACTTTCTGCGTTTGTTTTGTTGGTTTTTTCTTCGCCATTTTCCTTGTTATTTTGTTCGTGCTAAAGAAGGGAAGCGGTTGTCCTCTCGAAATATTCGCTATGTGTGTTTTCGGTGTTCTCGTTTAGGCTTAAAAACTTAATTTTCGATTGTTTTCTTTCTTTATATAATTTGACTTTACTTCAAAAATTATACAATCGGAGACAAATTGTTATAAAGCTTCCACGAAAACACATTCGCCAACGAAACGAACTTGAAAACTTAAAACAAACAGAAATTATTTCATATATGAAGGACAAGCCCCTTCCTCGGCCCTCAATCTATATACTAAAATTTTCAATCTCTTTGAGAATACTTATCATTCAAATTCAACGGCCCTTGTGTTTGAGCAGTCTTTTTTAAAGGACTGTGACAAAAAGTCACACTTAAGCACAAAGAGCGAGGGTCGAGGAAGAGGTAGCCTCCCTCATATACGGATAAATTATATTCGTTTTCAGTTTTAATGTTGCTCCTTTCATTCAGTTGGAACTACTACTATGTGGGCCGTGTCACTCCTAACAATTCGTTACCATTAACTGTTTGATACTACCTAGGTAAGCAAAGCTATTTGACTTAATCAATCTTATCATTACCTAAAATCACCTCTTCCCCTTCACTTTTCCATTTTGATTTATAAGATTACCTAGTTTTCGATTTATCTACTTCCTGATGTAATTTTGAGTGAGTAATTTTTAATTTTTTAATACAGACACAAATGACTAAACTTTGTATTAAATTAAAGGCCTGTACAAAAAGAATATTCGATAAAATTAAAATGGTAACAATGAAATAGGAGTTTATAATGGTATAATTATAACGGTAACAATGAAGTAGGAGTTTTGCTGTTGTTTAGCTAATTTAGAATGGGAAAAGTCAAGGCAATTACCTAGTTTTTTTTACGCTTCCTGGGAAGTATAATTCTTTTTTTTATTTTATAGAGACATAAACTCGTGAAGCCTTGAATGGTTCTATAAAAGAACACTGAATAAATTTATATTGATCAGAATGAAGTAAATTATTTTACTTGTATTATTTTATTATTTGTATCATTTATATTTGTATTATTCATTTTGATTTATTATTTACAAGTAAATAATTATTATTATTTTATTTATTTATTATTTTATTTTTATTTATTATTGATTTGTATATCAGTATATTATATTTGTATTATTTATTTTAGCTAGTTTAGAAGAGGATAATGGAAGTAAATTACGTATTTTTTTTATCTGCTACGCATGGAGAAAATAAGTAATTTTTATGAATCAGTAACAAAATGTTACATAAAATGTGGAGTTACTTACTTATGTCAAATGGAGTAAACGAACATTGATAATCTAATTTTTATTTTAACAAAATAGGATTATTTCATTTCGTAGAAAAGAAATAATTTATTCATATAGCTAACTTACAATAACAATCATATTAAATTCTTACCGGGAATCACGTTTTCCAAAGACGAAGACAAAATGAAACAAAAATAAAACGAAAATATAGAAATATACACCTAAGGATAAAACTTTAGATTTAGAGAGCGATCTTACTGAATTTTCGAACAAAAATCATTTTGCATATATTTATATAGAACTTTTCATTTTTATTTGGTTTTAGGTGCATTTCTATTGTTTAATCTAGTTATATTTTCTCTTTCCGTCGATAAAATTTCCGGATGTGACACGGGAATAATTAGCCATTTAGTTTAACATATTTCATTGAGTTATTTGTTTATGTTGTTAAGTTACTTAATTAAGATATTATGTTATGCATTATGATTGCATTATTTTACTTATTGTTTAATAATCCTTTTTTAGTTATTTAAGTTTTTACTAGATTTTTAGTTCACAGGCTTAATTAAATGTTTTATCAATTAATATATATTTCTATATTTTCATTTTGTTTTGGAATAAATTTCATTATAAAACTTTTCATTTGTAAAAGGAAAGGCACAGCGGTTTCCAAAATGAATAAATAGAAAAAGAAACAAATAAAATAAATAAAAAGAAATAGAAATATATAAATAGAGATAAATAAAAAGAATTAATAAATAGAAAACAACTAAAGGGCAAAGATTAAGAGGATTTGCATCATACTACTTATTGTTTAATAATTCTTTTTGATTTATTCTAGTTTTTACTAGTTGTTTAGTTAACTGTCTTAACTAAATGTTTTACCAGTTACTATATATTTCTTTATTTTCATTTTGTTTCGGAATAAGTTTTATTATTAAACTTTTCATTTATAAAAGGAAAGGCACCGCGATTTCCACAATGAAATAAATAGAAAAAGAAATAAATAAAATAAATAAAAAGAAATAGAAATATACAAATAGAAATAAATAAAAAGAAAACAACTAAAGCGCAAAGATTAAGAGGATTTGCTCCTTGAAAATAAAAAGATTTAATTAAAGTTTTAATAAAGGCACTAGACGGTCATGAACAATCAAAGATAGGTAAATGCGAATTTGGAACATAACATGAGCGAAATACCTTTTTATACGTAAATTTCTCCAATGTTTTGGGTACTTGGGTATAATACCAAGAACATTCGAGAAGTTGGCCGAATTTAAGAACTCAGAAAACCGGTTTCATAGCCACAAAGACAAATGACGGGTGACAGAATAAACTTAGGCTCTATATATTTGCACATTAGGAGGAATGGGTCAAGTATAGCGGATCTGCATGCCTAATGTGTTAGGTACAATTATATTGCATATTATGTAGTAAGAATTGTTTTCTAACTTCACATTGTCCAAATACTTCACCTAGCCTCCCCCTACCCCCTAATGTGCAAATATATAGACCAAATTATGTATTTTCCATCTATTCTATCACCTCTTTGTCTTGTCTTACGCTAAGCTAAAAAAAACTAATGAAAAAAAGAGTTCTATAATGCGTCAGTGAATGAACAACTTCAGCAATAGGGCGTTCATCATACAAGTACCCCTTATTCATTCTTAGGGACATGAGTCCGGTGCCAAGAAGGATTAAAAAGCCATAGTTTATGAGTTAGACCAGCAGTCTCTTTAGACCAAGACCTAAGATTACCTGAATATTAATCCTAACCTAACCTAAGATTACCTGAATATTAATCCCTAGAACATTCAAAACTTAACCGGTCGCAGTTTCTCAATTCAAACACTAAGACCAGCCAAAGACTAAATGCCAAAAGCATGGGCATCGATTCAAATCCCGAAAAGGCGTCGTAAAATGACGTGTTTATATGAAAAAAGGTAAATTTCGTGACATCATAACTTTGAATAAACAAGTAATATAAGTGTAGGAAAAAAGCCCGCCTACACTTTATAATTTACATTTGGATCCAGAACAAACAATACTTCAAGTGATAAATACATATTGTCAATAGAAAACATGGTTGCCAGGTGCGTGACTCATTAAGAGACGACTTTGGTGATATTTGTTTTCCATCCCCGTCGTCAAATCGACCAATCAACCGAGCATTCCGGCGGTTTATTAATAAATATAACCAAAATTCCTATTTCGTGTTTTTCTTAGATTTACTAAATAATAGTAGCCTATCTGTTATGTCTTATTTGGCATGCTCCCAAGGGCCCCCTAACTGCGTAACAATAAATTGGGAAACTTTTTTGTTGAATCGTAGTCAAGAAGTTGTCATTAAATTGCTTATAAAAGAGTCGACCCCCCCCCTCCAAACAAGAGATATTTTGGTTAGCTCTCCACAATCAAAAGTTCAAAAGGACATACAAAATCCCTGATACGGTTCCGTATCTGGGAGTTGGGGTTGGTGGAAATAAACTAGACCATTCTTAGACATCTACTTCTTACTATAAAATCGTGCTGTCTTACTATACAAAATCGTACACTTCTTATACTATATTAAAATTCTTGTATAGTATACTTATATAGTATATATTATACTTCTTATATAGTATACTTCTTATACTATAATTAAATAAAATATACAAGTTTTATTATTTAATTTCTGAACATTTTTGAATCAATGCATGTTTTGATTTTGGCTCTCCGCAAATGAATAATTAAAATATAATTTACATATTTATTTTTTTGCTAAATGGCTTTCTCATAGTTTTGATCGAATGATTTTGAGAAAAAAAGGAGCGGGGGAGGAGGCCTAGTTGCCCTCCGATTTTTCGGTCACTTAAAAAGGCAACTAGAACTTTTAATTTTTTTACTAATGTTTTTATTAGTAAGACATATACGTAACTTACAAATTAGCTTACGTAACGAACTTCTGTAATCTCATGTTTTTATTACGTATATGAAGGGGGCTCACCCCCTCGTCAGTACCTCGCTCTTTACACTAAAGCTTAAATTTTGTCCCAATTTCTTGAGAATGACCCCTGAATCACAAAAGTCGTAGAATAAATAGTTGTATTAGGAGGAGATGAGCCCCTCATATGCGTAATAATTTCTGTTCGTTTTAAGTTTTAATGCTTCTCCTTACTTTCAGTTGAAAAAACTTTTTCATATTTATTTTTTCGTTGTTTTTTTTTAAATAATGCTAGAAAATCTGCGCTCCCTTCATGAAAATTTTCTTTCCCCATGTCAAATTCCTCCAAGGAAAGTTCCCCCAACATACCCCCTCTTCTCAACCCCCCCCCCCCAACCTAAAAATCCCCCTGAAAACGTCTGTACACTTCCAAATAACCATTACTATATGTAAGCACAGGGCAAAGTTTGTAACTTCTGGCCCCTCCCACGGGGACTGTGGGGGAGTAAGTCGTCCCCAAAGACATAATTATAAGGTTTTTTGACTACTCTGAATAAAATGGCTATCTCAGAATTTTTATCTGGAGACTTTGGGAAAAAATTAGCGTGGGAGGGGGCCTAGGTGCCCTCCAATTTTTTTGGTCACTTAAAAAGGGCACTAGAACTTTTCAGTTCCGTTAGAATGAGCCCTCTCATTTCCAGAGTCTCTGAGCCCTCCATTTTCTAGAGTTTCATCCATCTACTATTGAGCCGGGTCGCTCCTTACTACAGTTCGTTACCACGAACAGTTTAAAATCGTACACTTCTTACTATACATCTTACTATAAAATCGAAGTTGATGAGCTGCTACTAGCTAACTGTAAAATAGCTCATAGTCAAAATCAAGACTGTAATTTAATATACTAAGGAAAATTTGCTCTGGGGCTATTGGGGGGGGGGGGTCTTGCCATCCCCAAAGGCATAGTTATTGGACCTCTCAACTATGCTGAATCAAATGGCTATCTAAAAGTTTTAATAGGATGTCTTTAAGGAAAAAAGGGACGTGGAAGGGGGGAGTAGTTGACATCTAATCTTATTGATCACTTAATAAGAGCACTAGAGTTTTTAATTTCCGTTCAAATGAGTCCTCTTTCGATCTTCTAGGAACATCGGCACTTTACAATCACCCCAGGGAAACATCACTATTCCATGATCTTTTTAATGGCAAAAAAATACAAAATTCCAGTGGTCAAACAGTTCGTGGTAACGAACTGTAGTAAGGAGCGACCCGCCTCAATAGTAACCAAAACTCTAAAAAATTGAATTTTGATATCAATAGCTACATCAAAAGGATCGCATTTTAATGCTGATTTTAAATATATAAGTTTCATCAAGTTTAGTCTTACCTATCAAAAGTTAAGAGCCTGAGAAAATTTGCCTTATTTAGGAAAATAGGGCGAAACACCCCCCTAAAAGTCGTAGGATCTTAACGAAAATGACATCATCAGATTCAGCGTATCAGAGAACCCTACTGTAGAAGTTTCAAGCTCCTATCTACAAAAATGTGGAATTTTGTATTTTTTGCCAGAAGACAAATCACGGGTGCGTGTTTATTTGTTTGTTTTTTTGTTTTTTTTTTTTTTTTTTCCCAGGGGTCATCGTATCGACCAAGTGGTCCTAGAATGTCGCAAGAGGACTCATTCTAACGGAAATGAAAAGTTCTAGTGCCCTTTTTAAGTGACCAAAAAAATTGGAGGGCATCTAGGCCCCCTCCCACGCTCATTTTTTTCCCAAAGTCAACAGATCAAAATTTTGACCAGTGTTTACATATAGTAATGGTTATTGGGAAGTGTACAGACGTTTTCAGGGGGATTTTATTTTGTTTGGGGGTGGGGCTGAGGAGAGGGAGCTATGCTGGAGGATCTTTTCTTGGAGGAATCTGTCATGGGGGAAGAAAAATTCAATGAAAAGGGCGCAGGATTCTCTAGCATTACTATAAGAAAACAATGAAAAATAAACAAGAAAACGTTTTTTCAAATGAAAGGAAGAAGCAGCATTGAAACTTAAAACGAACAGAGATTATTACGCATATGAGGGGTTCTAAAAATACTTTAGCATAAAGAGCGAGGTATTTAGGAGGAGATAAATACCCTGCTCTTTATGCTAAAGTATTTTCAGTAATTTCAACTATTTATTCTACGGCCTTTCTGATTCAGGGGTCATTCTTAAAGAATTGGGACAAAACTTACGATTTAGTGTAAAGAGCGAGGTATTAACGAGGGTACAAACCCCCTCGTATACATAATAAAAATATAAGGCTATGAAAGTTTGTTACGTAAGTTAATTCTTAAGTTACGCATATTTTTTACTAATAAAAACGTTCGTTAAAATTAAAAGTTCCAGTTGCCTTTTTAAGTAACCGAAAAATTACAGGGCAACTAGGCCTCCTTCCTCACCCCTTATTTCTCAAAATCGTCTGATCAAAACTAAGAGAAAGCCATTTAGCCAAAAAAGGAATTAATATGCAAATTTCATTTTAATAATTTATGTGCGGAGAGCCAAAACCAAACATGCATTAATTCAAAAACGTTCAGAAATTAAATAAAAAAAAACCAATTTTTTTAGCTGAAAGTAAGGAGCGACATTAAAACTTAAAACGAACAGAAATTACTCCGTATATGAAATGGGTTGTCCCCTCTGCAATCCCTCGCTCTTTACGCTAAAGTTTGACTTTTTGCCACAATTCTACTTTTTAAAACAATTAAAAGCTTTAGCGTAAAGAGCGAGGGATTGCAGAGGGTACAACCCATTTCATATACGGAGTAATTTCTGTTCGTTTTAAGTTTTAATGTCGCTCCTTACTTTCAGCTAAAAAAATTAGTTTTTTTTTTATTTAATTCTCGCTATAATGCTGAGGTTTCTTATTGACAACCATAAACAGAGTGGCTTTCAATTTAGCTTTAAAGTATAATGGGTTAATTCCATCAGTGTGGGGGGGGTTGACACACCCAATATCCCTAGAGACACAGCTGCTTCTACAATGCTGAATAAAATGGCCGTCTCACAATTTTAGTTGGATGTGTTTAGAAAATGAATGGGGTTGGGAGGAGGGTAGCTTGTCCTCCAATCTCTTTTTACTCCTAAAAGGGCACTAGAACTGTTAATCTTGAATCAAGTTAGCTCCTTTAAAAGTTCAATAATGTTTCTAGCTATTATAGGGCGACGTGCCTATGATATTGCATAAATATCCTTTTGAGAACCTGAATAAATAAAGTTTTTTCGTTTAATTAAAACTCCCCCTAGATGTTCCCTCAAAAGTTTGACCTTAATACCCTTAGTGTCATTAGTTACAGTAACTGTAGTGGTAGTAATGATAGTATAAGTATTGTCGTTTGGTGATTTGAACATCATTCTCGTCCTGTAAGTTTCAACTTAATACAATTACCCACTTCTACGACATTGTTGATATATCCTTTTGATAACCTGTATATTTATATACTTTTGTGATTTTCATCTTCATGCTCTTACCCTTACAGGTAGTTGCACTGGAGGTAATAATTGAAGTAGCAGTAGCAGTAGTAAATATAGCAGCGGCAGTAGTATTAGCAGTACCATGCACATATTGCCTTTTGGGCAATTGTCTTCCCCTTAAAACATTTTCTGAAAGCTCAAGAGTAGGAGTCGGTTAGAGTAAACAAAACAAAAAATATAACAAAATCTGTGTTTGATAGAATACAACTCTAGATAAATATTCTTCGTGGTTTCAGGCTATTTTTTAAAGTTCCCAGTAATTTTTTTTTTGAAATAACATTATACCATTAAGAAATGCGAATACCATTAAGAATTTTACCATTTTTTAAATGCGTTTTTTAATTTTTGGTAGCTATGGGCCATGGTTCGTTCTTCACTAGGGTCCAGCTACCGTTGCAACCATGATTGTGACAATGTATCCAAATTTCGAAAATCCTGCTTTGGCAACCAAAATTTAAGAGTTGAAGTTTAAAGGAAACTTACAGGAATGAGAATAAAAAATACAGCTATTTCAGGTGATCAGTGTTAATTTACCGAGTCCAGTGCTGTTTATATGTCTGTTGATTTTATATTTTCTGTTGTTTGCTGTTTTCTTTTGTTTACTTTTATGTTGTTGAGTTTACATTTCTATTGTTTTTACGTCTCTCGAAAAAATATTAAAAATATTATTAGGTCTTTTGGTAAACGATAGCCGTAATTCCCTAATATTTGTTATGCACTGTATTAAAACATTTAAAGATGTAAAGATCAAAACACAGGACCGAAAATCAAAAATACCAGAAACATTCACTGAGACGTTTCCATGAGAACGAAACATAATTCGCAAAAAAAGTGTTTCCTCCAGTCTCTTGAGCCAAAACTTCCCATGCACGATATGGGCAAGTATCCAAGCAAACTTGGCTTTTATCTCAACTTCCGCAAAAAAGATGATGGTGAGGATTTTCTTCTGAGAAGTAACTCTGATATATATTTGACAGCATTAAGCCTGGATTACCCTTAACTTTCATTGTGGCTTGTCATTTTTTCTTTCAATGAAAATGCCAAAAAAGCCCTTTACAACGAAAATTTCCCCAGAATGGGCACATTTAGGATGGGCAGTAGGCCCCTGTCCGTGCTCTCCAATTGGCACCCCTGGTTCTCGAGTACTACATTTTGAAAAAAAAAAAAAAAAACAACTTAGAAATAGCAATTTTGCGGATTAAGGATATTTTTACCATGTTAAATAGTGACGAAGATCACACTGCCTTTGCATAAAACAATCGGTAGAACAATAGGGATTTTTTTATATAGATAAGGTAGTGTAACTCTCTTATATATAAATAAATCAACCCTACATCAAAGAGCCGTCCTCAGCCAAAAAAAAATATATATATAAAAATATACATAGAAAATAATATATATACATACATACATATATATATATATATATATATATATATATATATATATATATATATATATATATATATATATATATATATATATATATATATTTATTACATATATCAACACCCTCAACGCCCCGCTCTTTACGCTAAGGATTTTTAACTGTTTTAAAAAGTAAAGTTGAGGGAAAGCGTTAAACTTTAGCGTAAAGAGTGGAGCGTTGAGGAGGGAAAAGCCCCTTTAATATACGGAGTAATTTCTGTTCGTTTTAAGTTTTAATGTCGCTCCTTACTTCCAGTTAAAAACTTGTTTTATTCTTCTAATTTCATGTAAAGGCAGTGTGATCTTCGTCGCTATTTAACGTGATCAAAACATCCTTAATCCACAAAATTGCTACGTTTCTCCTTCTGTCTCTCTCTTTTTTTTCTTTTTTTTAATGTGTTTGTGCTGTTGCAATGGTGATTTCTCTTTTCGTATATATATATATATATATATATATATATATATATATATATATATATATATATATATATATATATATATATATATATATATATATATATATATATATATATATATATTGGTTTGTTTCTTTTATTTTTATAAAACGTTGTTTCATACGAGCGAAATATTCGTGTGATTTTTTCTCTTCTCTTTACAGAGCTTGAAGTTTTATCAGCGAAAACATTAATTAACAACGGTAAAAACAGTTAACAGTCGATATGGTATACACAGTAATGACACCTTGTTTCAAAATAGTACACAACTATCACAGAAATTACTCACAACAGTGGCACATGTGCGCCAGTGATTCTTAAAAAAGCATTCCTGAAAAACCCACTACGCTAGAACGATGGGGAAGTACCCAGTTCTAATTATGTCCAAAAACATTTCGATGGAGAAACTGTTTGCGCTGTACATATTTATACTGTGGTTTAAATTCACTGGAGACAGTGAATAAACTTGATATTTTTTAGTGACTTTAAAAAGACAATTTATATACCAAAAATAATTCCTATTCAAACGAACCTCCTTTTGATTATCTACGACCTTCGATTCAATACGGTAACCTCTTGGGAAAAAGAGAGGAGGCACAAGTGCTATACTACCTCAGTTGAAATGTAATTTTCCTCGGTTCTCAAGATGGAGAACTATAAGCACCTAACAAAAACTTTCAGGTCATGTTAAATGGTTTAGCTATCTCAGAATTTGCATATTTCTGTATTTTTGCCCTATGTGGGCCAAAAATAATGTTTTGCAAAACAAATTGGCAGAGAACAGCACTTTACTGAGGTGTAATTTATTTCCTTACTTAAAGAGAAGATTAAGCATTTTCATTGGCTTCCAATGGTTTGATGCCATCAACCCTAATAATAATAATAATAATAATAATAATAATAATAAAAAAAGAAGAGACATCGGGGTTACAAATACAAAAACATGATTTTCTTTGTTGCTCCTGCCAGGAAAAGAAAACCTCCATTCCAGGGTTTCGACCATGGGTGTTTCAATGGCGCTCTTTTTTAAATTCAATTTGACTTCATTTTTGATGAGTTTACATGTTACATATGAAATATTTGTCAATTGACAATTTCTTTAAAGCTAATTTTTCTTTTTGTTTTGGCTACTATAAGCCCTGTTTCACTCTTTAGAAGGTTCTAACTACTGCTGCGCGTAGAAAGAGATATTCGCGACGTATTTTTTCTTCTTTGGATTCCAGCGGTCCTTGAGTTCTGTTTCCTCCTAATTTTCTTTTTTTTAAACTTTGTCATGGGGATCATAACAGATTTAAGTCTTTTCGACTTTAGCTTCAAAAGATATTTTTGACAGCACAAAATGCAATGCAATTGCATAATTTTTGCAATGCAAAACGCAAAGAAAAAAGAGTAAATTACGTCCGCCTAAAAACTTCTGCTTAATTTTTATTTTTGAGACGTGTTTTCGTAATCCAATTACTTTGTTCCTTATTTCTGGACGCCCGTTTTATAAAGCCTGATTGATCTTGAAAACATCTTAAGCTGGGAACTTGCATCACTTAACTTTATTTCACACAGAATGTACATTATTCAAAACCTAATTGGTTTTTGTGTATGAAATTTCAAGCAAGTAAAAAAATTAATAATTTCGAGTCTCAACATTTTTTACAAGTACGCTCTCAGTTTTACTAGTAGACTCTGGAAAATAATACTTCGGAAAGTAAACTCACTAAATGTACGATGCTCTAAAAAACCACTTCCATTTTTTTCTTTAGGAGGTCTGAAAAACCCATCAATTGAGTCCATTTCATTAAAGTTGAAATCATCATCGTCACTTGAAGAAGAATTTAAACCGTCAAAAATATCCATTTCACAAACTTTGCAGAAACTAATCTATTAAGACTCCAATCAAATTTGTAATGTTATCAAAACTCAATAAATGATAAGAGAAGTTTATGTCCAAGATAAGGCTCAAATACAAAAATGAAGTAATGCGGTTAGAAGCATAAATAACATAAACTTATATAAGACTAGAAATTAATATTACCAAAATAACAAGAGTTTTTACTATATTACCGTGCTAAAAATTACCGTGCTAAAAATTGAACTCTTTCTATGTTTATTTTTATGGCACTTGGTATTAACCAAGTGACATATAGCAATCGCAAATTCTGTCGGTCTGTCTGTCTGTCGGTCCCGGTTTTGCTACTTTAGGCACTTCCAGGTAAGCTAGGACGATGAAATTTTGCAGGCGTATCAGGGACCAGACCAGATTAAATTAGAAATAGTCGTTTTCCCGATTTGACCATCTGGGGGGGGGGGAGTGGGGGGCCGGTTAATTCGAAAAAAATGAAGTATTTTTAACTTTTGAGTGGGTGATGGGACCTTAATGAAATTTGATGTTTGGAATGATATTGTGTCTCAGAGCTCTTATTTTAAATCCTGACCGGATCCGATGACATTGGGGAGAGTTGGAGGGGGGACACCTAAAATCTTGGAAAACACTTAGAGTGGAGGGATCGGGATGAAACTTGATGGGAAAAATAAGCACAAGTCCCAGATACACGATTGACATAATCGGAACGGATCCGCTCTCTTTGGAATATTTGGGGGGGGGGTAATTCTGAAAAATTAGAAAAAATTAGGTATTTTTAACTTATGAACGGGTGATCGGATCTCAATGAAATTTGATGTTTAGAAGGATATCGTGTCTTAGAGCTCTTATTTTAAATCCCGAGCGGATCTGGTGACATTGGGGGGAGGGAGTTGGGAGGGGGAAACCTAAAACTTGGAAAACACTTAAGAGTGGAGGGATCGGGATGAAACTTGGTAGGAAAAATAAACACAAGTGCTAGATACATGATTGACATAAACGGAACGGATCCGCTCTCTTTGGGATAGTTGGGGGGTAGGGGTTATTTCTGAAAAATTAGAAAAGAGGTATTTTTAACTTACGAACGGGTGATCGGATCTCAATGAAAATTGATATTTAGAAGGATATCGTGGCTCAGAGCTCTTATTTTAAACCCGACCGGATCTGGTGACATTGGGGGGGGAGTTGGGAGGGGAAACCTAAAACTTGAAAAACACTTAGAGTGGAGGGATCGGGATGAAACTTGGTGAGAAAAATAATCACGAGTCCTAGATACATGATTGACATAACCGGAACGGATCCGCTCTTTTTGGGGTAGTTGGGGGAGGGGTTAATTCTGAAAATTTAGAAAAAATGAGGTATTTTTAACTTACGAACGGGTTATCGGATCTCAGTGAAATTTGATTATTTAGAAAGATATCGTGTCTCAAAGCTCTTATTTTAAATCCGGACTGGATATGGTGACGTTGGGGGAAGTTTGGGGTGGGGGAACCTAAAATCATGGAAAACGCTTAGATTGGAGGGATCGGGATGAAATTTGCTGGGAAAAATAAGCAGAAGTCTTACATACGTGATTTACATAATTGGAACGGATGCGATCTATTGGGGGGGTTAATTCTGAAAAATAAGAAAAAATGACGTATTTTTAACTTACGAAGGAGAGATCGGATCTTCATGAAACTTCATATTTAGAAGGACCTCGTAACTCAGATCTCTTACTTTATATCTCAACCGGATCAAGCGTAAATGGGGGGGGGGGCAGTTGGGGGGACCGGAAATCTCAGAAAATACTTGAAGCGGTGAGATCAGGATGAAACTGGATGGGAAGGATAAAAACCTGTCTAAGATACGTGACTGACATAACCGGACCGGATCTGCTCTCTTTGGTGGAATTGGGGGGGGGGGGGGGGGTAATTTTGAAAATTGAGGTATTTGTAACTTACGAAAGGGAGACCAGATCTTAATGAAATTTGATATTTAGAAGGATCTTGTGCTTTAAAGTTCTAATTTTAAATTCCGACCAGATCCTGTGACATTGGGGGGAGTTGGAGGGGGAAACCGGAATTCTTGGAAAACGTGAAAATTGGGGTATTTTTATCTTACGAATAGATGATCGGATCTTAATGAAATTTGATTTTTAGAAAGAATTCATGTCTCAGAGCTCTTATTTCAAATCCCGACCAGATCTTTTGACATTGGGGGGAGTTGGAGGGGGAAATCTTGGAAAAACACTTGGGAGTGTAGGAATCGGGATGAAGCTTGGTGGATAGAATAAACAAATGTCCTTGATACGTGATTGACAGAATCGTACTGGATTCGCTCTTTGGGGGAGTTGGGGGGAGGGGTTCAGTGATTTGGCGAGTTTTGTGCTTCTGGACGTGCTAGGCGATGAAAATTGGTAGGCGTGTCAGGGAGCTACACAATTTGACTTGATAAAGTCGTTTTCCCAGATTCAACCATCTGGGGGGCTAAAGGGAGAGGAAAAATTAGAAATAGTCGTTTTCCCGATTTGACCATCTGGGGGGGAGTGGGGGGCCAATTAATTCGCAAAAAATAGAAAAAATGAAGTATTTTTAACTTATGAGCGGGTGATTGGATCTTAATGAAATTTGATGTTTGGAATGATATTGTGTCTCAGAGCTCTAAATTTAAATCCCGACCGGATCTGATGACATTGGGGGGGGGGTTGGAGGGGGGAAACCTAAAGTCCCGGTTTTGCTACTTTAGACACTTCCAGGTAAGCTAGGACGATGAAATTTGGTAAGCGTATCAGGGACCGGACCAGATTAAATTAGGAATAGTCGTTTTCCCGATTTGACCATCTGGAGGGGGGAGTGGGGGCCGGTTAATTCGAAAAAGTAGAGAAAATGAAGTATTTTTAACTTATGAGCGGGTGATTGGATCTTAATGAAATTTAATATTTGGAATGATATTGTGTCTCAGAGCTCTTATTTTAAATCCCGAGCGGATCTGATGACACTGGGGGGAGTTGGAGGGGGGCCAAAAATCTTGGAAAACACTTAGAGTAGAGGGATCGGGATGAAACTTGATGGGAAAAATAATCGCAAGTCCCAGATACATGATTGACATAATCGGAACTGATTCGCTCTCTTTGCGGTAGTTGGGGGGGGAGTAATTCTTAAAAATTAGAAAAAATGAGGTATTTTCAATTTACGAAAGGGTGATCGGATCTCAATGAAATTTGATGTTTAGAAGGATATCGTGTCTTAGAGCTCTTATTTTAAATCCCGACCGGATCTGGTGACGGGGGCGGGGAGTTGGGAAGGGGTAACCTAAAACTTGGAAAACACTTAGAGTGGAGGGATCGGGACGAAACATGGTGGGAAAAATAAACACAAGTCCTAGATAGATGATTGACATAAACGGAACGGATCCGCTCTCTTTGGGATAGTTGGGGGGAGGGGTATTTCTGAAAAATTAAAAAAATGAGGTATTTTTAACTTACGAACGGGAGATCGGATCTTAATGAAATTTGATATTTAGAAGGATATCGAGGCTCAGAGCTCTTATTTTAAACCCGACCGGATCTCGTGACATTGGGGGGGGGGGGAGTTGGGAGGGGGAAACCTAAAACTTGGAAAACACTTAGAGTGGAGGGATCGGGATGAAACTTGGTGGAAAAAAAAACTCGATCCTAGATACATGATTGACATAACCAGAACGGATCCACTCTCTTTGGGGTAGTTGGGGGGGGGGGTTAATTCTGAAAAATTAGAAAAAGTAAGGCATTTTTAACTTACGAACGGGTGATTGGATCTCCATGAAATTTGATATTTAGAAGGATATCGTGTCTCAAAGCTCTTATTTTAAATTCTGACCGGATCTGGTGACATTGGGGGAAGTTTGGGGTGGGGAAAAACTTGGTTGGAAAAATAAGCAGAAGTCTTGCATACGTGATTTACATAATTGGAACGGATCCGCTCAATTTGGGGGGGGGTAATTCTGAAAAATAAGAAAAAATGACGTATTTTTAACTTACGATGGAGTGATCGGATCTTCATGAAACTTCATATTTAGAAGGATCTCGTAACTCAGATATCTTATTTTAAATCTCAACCGGATCAAGCGTAATTGGGGGGGGGCAGTTGGGGGGACCGGAAATCTTAGAAAATACTTAAAGCGGTGAGATCAGGATGAAACTGGATGGGAAGAATAGAAACCTGTCTAAGATACGTGACTGACATAACTGGACCAGATCTGCTCTCTTTGGTGGAATTGGGGGGGGGGGGGTAATTTTGAAAATTGAGGTATTTGTAACTTACGAAAGGGTGACCAGATCTTAATGAAATTTGATATTTAGAAGGATCTTGTGCTTTAAAGTTGTAATTTCAAATTCCGACCAGATCCTGTGACATTCGGGGGAGTTGGAGGGGGAAACCGGAATTCTTGGAAAACATGAAAATTGGGGTATTTTTATCTTACGAATAGATGATCGGATCGTAATGAAATTTGATTTTTAGAAGGAATTCATGTCTCAGAGCTCTTATTTCAAGGAGTTGGAGGGGGAAATCTTGGAAAAACACTTGGAGTGGAGGAATCGGGATGAAGCTTGGTGGATAGAATAAACAAATGTCCTTGATACGTGATTGACAGAATCGTACTGGATTCGCTCTCTTTGGGGGAGTTGGGGGGAGGGGTTCAGTGATTTTGCGAGTTCGGTGCTTCTGGACGTGCTAGGGCGATGAAAATTGGTAGGCGTGTCAGGGAGCTGCACAATTTGACTTGATAAAGTCGTTTTCCCAGATTCGACCATCTGGGAGGCAAAAGGGAGAGGAAAAATTAGAAAAAATTAGGGATTTGTAACTTACGAGTGGGTGATCGGATCTTAATGAATTTTGATATTTAGAAGGACTTTGTGACTCAGAGCTCTTATTTTAAATCTTGACCGGCATTAAGCCTCTTATTTTCCTTTTTAAATCAATCTATTGATTCATAAAATTTTGTTAGAGCTAATACCATATGATCTCTTGGCTCTTAGCTCTTCTCGCCTCGTCATAAGTGCCATATGAGCTCTTAGCTCTTGTTATTTGGCGTGCCATGGACCAAGAAAAGCTAAACGACCAATGAATATGCAAGAAACTATTTTTTCATACAGCATTGAAAAACAGGGATTTCAACTGGCTGATTTATTTATCCTTTTGTCCCTAAGACTTAAAAACGAGGCTAAAGTAATTAAAAATTATATTCGTTGAGAGAAAACAGAAAGACAAAACAATTAAGTAATCAATTTATTCATTCCAAAAAAATTGCTTCTTTGACAAGCTGTAAACGCTTATTTGTCCCATGAAGCTTAGCTTGTTGAGGAAAAAATAAATATAGGTCTAATTGAAGAAATAGTATCAAGCCTGAAAAACAATGACTACTTGCAAGACATTTCAACCAAAAAAACCGTTTTAGTTAAAAAGACATTCATTATTTAGATAATAAAACAAAGATGCAATAATAAGTTTAGAAAGTATAGAATGACGAAAAAAGGGGGTTTCAAACAGTTCGTGGTAACGAACTGTAGTAAGGAGCAACCCGGCTCAATAGTAACCAAAACTCTAAAAATTGGAAATTTGGTACCAATAGCTACATCAAAAGAATCGCATTTTTAAGCTGATTTTAAATATATAAGTTTCATCAAGTTTAGTCTTACGCATCAAAAGTTACGAGCCTGAGAAAATTTGCGTTATTTTAGAAAATAGGGGGGAAAACCCCCTAAGTCATAGAATCTTAACGAAAATCACACCATCAGATTCAGCGTATCAGAGAACCCTACTTTAGAAGTTTCAAGCTCCTATCTACAAAAATGTGGAATTTTATATTTTTTGCCAGATGGCAGATCACGGATGCGTGTTTATTTGTTTGTTTGTTTTGTTTTTGTTTTTTTTAGTTTTTTTTCCAGGGGTGATCGTATCGACCCAGTTGTCCTAGAATGTTGCGAGGGCTCATTCTAACGGAAATGAAAAGTTCTGGTGCCCTTTTTAAGTGACCAAAAAATTGGAGGGCACCTAGGCCCCCTCCCACGCTAATTATTTTCCCAAAGTCAACGGATCAAAATTCTGAGATAGCCATTTTATTCAGCGTAGTCGAAAAACCTTATAACTATGTCTTTCTCCCCCACAGTCCCCGTGGGAGGGGTTACAAGTTCAAAACTTTGACCAGTGCTTACATATAGTAATGGTTATTGGGAAGTGTACAGGCGTTTTCAGGAGGATTTTGTGGTTAGAGGCAGGGGTTGAGAAGAGGGGGATATGCTGGGGGAACTTTTTCATCGAGGAATTTGTCATGGGGGAAGAAAATTTCCATGAAGGGAGCGCGGGATTTACTAGCATTACTTAAAAAAAAAAAAACAATGACAAAATAAATATGAAAGTTTTTTTCAGGTGGAAGTAAGCAGCAGCATTAAAACTTAAAACGAACAGAAATTATTACCCATATGAGGGGCTCACCTCCTCCTAATACCTCGCTCTTTACGCTAAAGTATTTTTAGTAATTTCAACTATTTATTCTGCGGCTTTTGTGATTCAGGGATTAAGTAAGTATGACGCCAATACACCCTAGGTCCAAACTGGAGGTGCTGATCTCCATTTCATGGCCCTTCAGCCAGGAAGCGCAATGGGGGGGCTGGGGCCAGCCATCCTGTGCTTTTGCACACCCTTCCGGCCTACTTTCCCCAGATTTCTCCAAGTACCCATTTAAAGCTGGGTCGACTCTGGCTGAGCTGACAGAGTCACGCCACTGACCCCGTCCCAAACCGAATAACTGGCTATGCCAGGTATCGAACCCGTGCCCCTTGGCACGTCTAAAAATCTCCCAAAATATTAGATTCTACCATGACAGCAAAGATGTGTGGTTAAGCGGCAGGTGTTCATAGTTGTTCATTTCAGAAGCATTTGACAAGGACAGCAACGTATGCAGACAAATTTTGAAACACTAGCATAACTCTAGATAAGAAAAATATTGGTTTTCTTTTTTTGTGCTCGCCCTGTATTAAGAAAAATCATCTTTGCGTCAAGCCAATCACGCTATTAGCAAAATCTCTCCGTCAAGCCAAACCACACTTTCCTTAAAAAGCCAAACCACAAAACAAAACAAAACTGATATTAATATCCGAGCTAAAATTAATCCCGCTCAGTGACTGAAAAAATGGATTCTACAACAGATCAAGAGAAACCTCCTATTGAAGAAGTAAATGAAAGTCACGACAGTGACGGGGTCAGAAACGAAGCTCTTGAGACGGATAACGGAATCGTACAGCCAAGAATTACATCGTTCTCTAACAGTTCTCCTGTAAGTTAAAGCATCTTTTCCATTATTTCCATTTTTCTTTAGCAAGATTTGTAGCACCCTCTAATACTCAACAACATTTTTCTAGTCTTCGCAGGTAGATTATTAGCCGAGTTATTTGAGCCCACATACTCTCTGTCACTCTAAACATCGTGGTAGAAGCGTCAGGCGCAACCTCGTAAAGAACGAAATCTAGCCCATTGGCTAGGTTACCGAAAATAAAGAAAACGTGTTTTGAATAGCCATCCAGGGGCGAGGGACCTCTTTATAGTTTTGGAAAAAAAAATGGATCAAACCACCGCACAAATTCGTTTCGTGTACAAATTTGTAGAGATTTACATTATATATTTTTTTGTCCGCTTAACCATTCCTGAATTGTGTCCCATTTCTATTCAGCCTCAATTATTTCGGATTGGTTTTGATTCATACCGTCGCTTACAAAAATATACGACGAATCGACGCTGTTTCAGTTTTATTAACTTTGTTTCGTTTTCCTTAAAACACAAGGACAACAACATACAAAAAATAAATACCCCCTGGATCCACCTTAGGTCGTTTCATAACTGAACATCGCAATTTTCTAAGACTTTTTTTGGTTCTTACAAAGGTTTTAGAACATTACTACATTTTCAACAGAGTTGCCAACGTCGAACCGTGGAAAAAATATGAACAACTAATTAGTTAAAATTTGCTACGCAGTTTGGCTGTATAAATCGAAACATTAATAATATGTTGACTGTCAAAATTAACTACTTCCTCATAGGAAAGCCCTTCTTATGCTGTTTGCTGTCATATATTTTTAGCTTTTTAATTGTTGATTCTGTTAGGGTTTCCTCTTTTTTTAATTTGGCACTAGCTAGAACCAAACCTGCATAACTTTAGAGGAGGTCTTCCACTCCAAACGATCAACTCAAACAACCAAATTACATTTTCACAGAAGGGAGGATTGGGGGGAGGATCCAAAAGCAAAACAGAAGGGTATAGATACATAATTTTATCTTTAAAGAATATAAGCTTTTTTGGGGAGGGGGTCCAAAAGACAAACAGAAGGGTATAGATATATAATTTTATATTTAAAGAATATAAGCTTTTTTGGGGAGGCGGTTCAAAAGACAAACAGAAGGGTATAGATATATAATTTTATATTTAAAGAATATAAGCTCTTTTTGGGGAGGGAGGGTCCAAAAGACAAACAGAAGGGTATAGATATATAATTTTATATTTAAAGAATATAAGCTTTTTTGGGGAGGGGGTTCAAAAGACAAACAGAAGGGTATAGATATATAATTTTATATTTAAAGAATATAAGCTGTTTTTGGGGAGGGAGGGTCCAAAAGACAAACAGAAGGGTATAGATATATAATTTTATATTTAAAGAATATACGCTTTTTTGGGGAGGGGGTTCAAAAGACAAACAGAAGGGTATAGATATATAATTTTATATTTAAAGAATATAAGCTTTTTTGGGGAGGGAGGGTCCAAAAGACAAACAGAAGGGTATAGATATATAATTTTATATTTAAAGAATATAAGCTTTTTTGGGGAGGGGGTTCAAAAGACAAACAGAAGGGTATAGGTATATAATTTTATATTTAAAGAATATAAGCTTTTTTGGGGAGGGAGGGTCCAAAAGACAAACAGAAGGGTATAGATATATAATTTTATATTTAAAGAGTATAAGCTTTTTTGGGGAGGGGGGTCCAAAAGACAAACAGAAGGGTATAGATATATAATTTTATATTTAAAGAATATAAGCTTTTTTGGGGAGGGGCGGTCCAAAAGACAAACAGAAGGGTATAGATATATAATTTTATATTTAAAAAGTAGAAGCTTTTTTGGGGAGGGAGGGTCCAAAAGACAAACAGAAGGGTATAGAAATATAATTTTATATTTAAAGAGTATAAGCTTTTTTGGGGAGGGGGGTCCAAAAGACAAACAGAAGGATATATATATATAATTTTATATTTAAAGAATATAAGCTTTTTGGGGGAGGGGCGGTCCAAAAGACAAACAGAAGGGTATAGATACATAATTTTATATTTAAAGAATATGAGCTTTTTCAGGGGGGGGTCCAAAAGACAAACAGAAGGGTATAGATATATAACTTAAAAAGAACCGCTTTTGTTCCGAATGTTTCCAGGTTCAACACCCTTCGCTTTTTTATACCTTTTCTACCAATACAATTCAAAAACAAAAATCCTCAAAATTTGTGAAAACAAGAATCCAAGCAGCAGTTTAAAACCGAAATCCTGATTTTGGTTTTAAACAAATATCAAACTAACTAATTAAACAAACATCTTTAACAAATATATTAAATTTTAAACAAATATCAAACTAACAATCAGGTTGTCGACGAAAGTTTGAAGTTGGAAATACAGTTTAAAATTAAAGATAATTTAAATTTAAAAGTAAACCTTAGAATAACAATCAATTTTATAACAAAATCGTAAATAGAAAGGTACTCGAGATTGGAATTATATAGGCATATTACTTAAATTGACCAAATGATAAATGTGTCATTAAACAGAATACGCTGGAAAAATTTGTATTTTATCGGCTTATTAGGGGATTAAATAAAAAGAACAAGTTTTTTTGTTAACCGAAAGTAAGGAGCGACATTAAAACTTAAAATGAGCAAAGATTACTCTGTGTATGAGAGGGGCTGTTCCCTCCTTAACGCCCCGCTCTTTACTCTAAAGTTTGACTCTTTCTCTCAACTCTACTTTTTTAAACAGTAAAAACATTTAGCATAAAGAGCGGGGCGTTGAGGAGGAAACAGCCCCTTTCATAGACGGAGTAATTTCTGTTCGTTTTTAAGTTTCAATGTCGCTTTTTACTTTCAATTAAAAAAAAACTTGTTTTTTTGTTTGTTTTTTTTTTTAATTTCTAAGCGTTTTTGAATTAATGCATATTTGGAAACGTTTTTATTAGTAAAACATCTACGTAACTTACGAACTAACTTATGTAAGGAACTTCTATATTCGTATATTTTTGTTACGTATATGAAGGGGTTTGACCCCTCGTTAATACCTCACCCTTTACGCTAAAGCTTAAATTTTGTCCCAATTCTTTAAGAATGACCCCTGAATCACAAAGGCCGTAGAATAAATATTTGATATTACTAAAAACACTAGCGTAAAGAGCGAGGCATTTAGGAGGAAATGAACCCCTCATATGCTCCTTACTTTCAGTTGAAAAAAAACTTTTTCATATTCATTTTTAAATAATGCTAGATAATCCTGTGCCCCCCCTCATGGAATTTCTCTTCCCCCATGACAAATTCCTCCAAAGAAAGATTCTACCACGTGGCCCTCTCCCCTCAACTCCCCAACCAAAAAAAAAAAAAAAAAAGTCTGAACATTTCCCAATGACCGTTACTGTATGTAAAAACTGGTCACAGTTGGTAACTTGCAGCCCCTCCCCCGGGGACTGTGGGGGAGTAAGTCGTCCCCAAAAACATATTTCTTATGTTTTTCGACTATTCTAAACAAAATGGCTGTGTCAAAATTTTGACCCGTTGACTTTGGAAAAAATGAGGGTGGGAGGGGGCCTAGGTGCCCTCCAGCTTTTTTGGTCATTTAAAAAGGGCACTAGAACTTCTAATTTAAATTAGAATGAGCCCTCTTGCGACACTATAGGACCAATGGGTTGATACGATAACCCCTGGGAAAAAAACAAACAAAAACAAATAAAGACGCACCCGTGATCGGTCATCTGGCAAAAAATACCAAGTTCCACATTTTTGTAGATAGGAGCTTGAAACTTCTACAGTAAGGTTCTCTGATACGCTGAATGCGGAGGTGTGATTGTCTTTAAGATTCCATGTCTTTTAAGGGGTGTTTCCCCCTATTTTCTAAAATAAGGCAAACTTTCTCAGATTCATAACATTTGATGGGTGAGACTCAACTTGATGAAACTAATATATTTAAAGTCAGCATAGAAATCCGATTCTTTTGATGTATCTTTTGGTATCAAAATTCTGTTTTTTAGAGTTTCGTTTGCTATTGAGCCAGGTGCTCCTTACTATAGTTCGTTACCACGAACTGTTTGATTCTCTTTAAGATATTTTAAATAGCCAAATTTCCAGGAGCAATTTACAACATCTTAAATTTTTTTTAACAACTTTCACCCACATAAATTTTCAAAATAGTAGGCTTCCCTTAAAACCCACTTTACTCAGTCCTGTGGTGGCGCAGTGGATTTGACCTTAGCTTGGTAATACGGGACCCAGAGATCGAATCACGCTGCAGAAATGCATTGCAGGGCCGACGCAAGGACCTTAGTAGTCAAGAAGCGTCGTTAATTCTTAAATAAATAAAACCCACTTTACTCTCGATTTCCAGAAACCTAGTGTTACTCCTAGAATGCACCATGTGTGTATAGCTGAATTACTAAAATATAAAACGATGCATTATTATTTATAATCGGTACGCAGCCCTTTGCATGAAGACGTGAGTATTTTAAGCATAAAGCAGCCATATTTTTGAAAACCCCAGCCATGAAATACTTTTCGAAAACACCCCACTCATTAGCAAAATTTCGGAATTAAACAAGTTGTATGTGAGGCAATCCAAATTCAACTCAAGCAAAATAAAATTATTTCTTTAAATAGGGATTCGGGGGAGTATCAACTCAATCCGCTATGCACAAATTATATTAAATAATTTAACAAATTATATTAAAAAACCAATCGCCAAAACCGATGAATCAGTTACAAAAATAGCTTTTAGATTAGCTGGTAAAAAGGCAATATTAGCAGTAATAACAATATTAGTCTAAAAACTTGTTTGTAGCTGTATGAATTGCCTTGTTTCGTACGGTTTCATCTTCAGTCCTGGTTAAACTTCTTTGAAGTAATGATTCTAGGACTGTTTTAAGTTTCCAATTTTAGCTTCAAAGACTCCATTTTATTTGCTAAGGACGGCTCTTAGATATATACAGCCGAAATATTCTTATGGTTTAACACAATTCCACTGTCTTCGGTAAATTCCCTGTTGTTTTACTTGTTGTTGTTTTTATAATTACCTAAAATTCAGGAACCTTTTATACATCCGTGCATGAGCTGGAGTTCCAAGAAAAACAAATGTTTGCAAAACAGACACATAAACAAATAGACTCTACTTGCACAAAATTATAATGTACTTGGACAAAACACTTAGGGGGGGGGAGGATCCTTGCTGCTGCTGCCTGAATAACCATCTATGCAGTTTTGACTTAGATATAGAACGTTTTTTTTAGTAATCAGCCCCCCCTCCTTTTTCAAGAAAAATAAATCTTCTGCCTAAATTAAATTTCATTCATGTGTGCATATATGCGGCAGTACTCAGATTAGATTCTTTCAACATTCAAATACGTTTTACATCCAGCATCGCTTTGCCAACCGATAAATGTAGCTCTTTAATTTCAGGAATCAACCCCAGGTGCTAGACATGAATTTACATTCCGTCAAGAACAGACTCCACAGGTGCAAATTGGACATGCGCAGGGAATAGCACAGAAGAATATTATGTCTCAAGGCTTGCTAGACCTAGCCCTAATAACAGCCAACGTCACCCAAATCAGATATACAACCTATTTGTATCAGCAGAGCAGTAGTAGCCTGTTCGTCTTTCTTGTGATCTGTCTGTCTTTGAGCATTATTCTTCAGGTATGAGGGTAATGATATGTTTACTGAGAGATAAAAATGGCTGAAAGGGGGGGGGGTAACCCTCTTCAAAAGATGAAAATGTCAATAACAGCTAATACTATCAAAATGCGACACAGGGTCCATATGTAACAAGAGAGCCACAATAGAATATTCTTACTTTTTGTAGTTTGCTCTCTTTGTGAATTATCCTTCATGTATGAGGTTGCTCATACATTTGCAACGAGCAGGGATGAGGGGGAGGAGATTTCTGATCACAGAGTGAGAATATCCATAGTTCAAACCAATTTGGCTTTGGAATGAAATTAGTCAAATTCTGGGAAAAAGTACTGAGATATTAAAACACGACAAAAAAAACAAAGGTTCTGTAAATTTGTGCCCACACACCGGGAATTTTCTTTCTATAATATATTTGCGAAGTATCCCACTGGGATTGTTTAAAAACACTGCGCCAAATTATGCTTCTTTTTTAGCCCCATCATCCGCAGAAATTCCCTGACATCTCCCCTAGTAGACCTGTATGTAGTCTGAAAGAGCTTGAATAATAAATAAATAATCTTATTTGTGAATGCCCCTCGTACTAATGCAAAAAGAATGTTTAAATTACACATCCTGGGGATATTTTTCAAAACTGAGCTATTGTTGAGGATAGGACACACCAGATGGTCCAAAATAGAACTGAACGTAGAGTTGTAGGACCACGAAGGTACCTCTACAATTTCCGAGTGGAACTTGATGTTGCGTCAATGGCGATTTTCTATAAGTGCTACCACCAGCGTCACTCTTTTAAGCTATCTCTATCTGTTTGCTATGCCAATACAGCAAATACATAGAGTAGCGCAAGGTTGAATTACCCACAAAAAGGGTCACCCCACACCGAGCAGTTGAAGAGCAGCTTTGTAAGACGCGGAACCTCCACTTGCAGTGATCTACCGAGTGGTGTTAGACCGGGAAAACCCGTCTTTTAATTTCTCTTAGAGGAAGTTCAACTGGCACAATTCTGGGAAGCAATCCTAGATAACTTTTTGACTAGTGGCAATCAGGTACAAAGTTTTAGTGGCTGAGCATCACTGTAAGACCCTTTAATATATCTTTGATTACTACGAACCGTGGGTTGTTCTTTACTAGTGTTTTAGCAGCTAAATTAGTTGTAAACTATCATATTAGGCTGTAGATAATAACAAATTATTACTGTTCATTGTTAATAACCCGGATCTAGAGCAAACCTAACTCCACCTACATTCAGATGACTAAATTCACCTTTAAGTGATTAATATTTTTGGTCACTTAAAAAGGACACTAGAACTTTTATTTTTTGTTCGAATGAGCCCTTTCCCGATATTCTAGGATCATTGTTTCGATGCGATCACCCCCGGGGAAACTAAAAACAAATAAACATGCATCCATGGTCTTCCTTCTGGCAAAATACCGATACTCCATATTTTTGCCAATGGGAGCCTTACTTTCAGTTTTTTACCACACTCTATCATTTGAAGGGCTACTGAAAAGGGAAACTCATATCCAACAATACATAGCTTCGACCATTGCTAGAAATGCCATCATTTCATTCACTAATGCTACTGTAAAACATATTGCCGCCATTATCCGATCTGGTCACACTCGTGTTCAGAGTGCGATTGCATCTGAGATGCGATTGCTTACCTTATCGGAAAAGAATGCATATGTGAAGGTTTCAGTACTAATGTTGGTCAAGTCCAATTGATATGTATGGTTAATACCATACCTCAGGAGGTATACCTACCCAGGGGGTATACCTCTCCCCTGACAGCTGACATTTGGCATTCCACACTCTTCCCTTAAACACTAGGTAAAACTCAAAGATAGATTTGGAAATTTAATATTAGTCTCACTAAATTTGAGGGGGAATCCCAATCAAATGGCATTCAACAGTCTCAAGCATAGTCTGAAAGCACCACTACAGAGTAGACAACGCCCTTGGTTACAAAATATGTCGACTCGCAGAAAGCAATTCAAACTTGATCAAACAGTTCGTGGTAACGAACTGTAGTAAGGAGCGACCCGGCTCAATAGTAAATGAAACTCTAAAAAACGGAATTTTGATACTAATAGATACATCGAAAGAATCGGATTTTTATTATGATTTTAAATACATACGTTTAATCAAATTTAGTCTTACCCATCAAAAGTTAAGAGCCTGAGAAAATTTGCCTTATTTTGGAAAATAGGGGGAAACACCCCCTACAAGTCATAGAATCTTAACAAAAGTCACATCATTGCATTCAGCCTATCAGAGAACCCTACAGTAGAAGTTTCAAGCTTTTATCTATAAAAATGTGGAATTTCGTATTTTTTGCCAGAAGACTGATCACGGGTGCGTGTTTATTTGTTTTCTTTTTTTTTCCCAGGGGTGATCGTATCGACCCAGTGGTGCTAGAATGTCGCGAGAGGGCTCATTCTAACGAAACTTGAAAGTTCTAGTGCCCTTTTTAAATGACTAAAAAAATTGGAGGGCACCTAGGCCCCCTCCCACGCTAATTATTTTCCCAAAGTCAACGGATCAAAATTCTAATATAGCCATTTTATTCAGCGTAGTCGAAAAACTTCATAACTACGTCTTTGGGGACGACTTACTCCCCCACAGTCCCCGTGGGAGGGGCTACAAGTTACAAACTTTGACCAGTGCTTACATATAGTAATGGTTATTGGGAAGTGCACAGACGTTTTCAGGGGGATTTTTTGGTTGGGGAAGGGGTTGAGAAGAGGAGGATATGTTGGGGGAACTTTCCATCGAGGAATATGTCATGGGGGGAGAAAATTTTCATAAAGGAAGCGCAGGATTTTTTAGCATTATTTAAAAAAAAACAATGAAAAAATAAATATGAGAAGTTTTTTTCAACTGGAAGTAAGGAGCAGCATTAAAACTTAAAACGAACAGAAATTATTACGCATATGAGGGGCTCACCTCCTCCTCAGAATACCTCGCTCTTTACGCTAAAGTATTTTTAGTAATTTCAACTATTTATTCTAGGGCTTTTGTGATTCAGGGGTCATTCTTAATGAATTGGGACAGAATTTAAGCTTTAGTGTAAAGAGCGAGGTACTGACGAGGGGGTGAGCCCCCTCATATATGTAATAGAAACATAAGAATACACAAGTTCGTTACGTAAGCTAACTTAAAAGTTATGTATATCTTTTACTAATAAAAACGTTCGTAGAAAATTAAAAGTTCTAGTTGCCTTTTTAAGTAACCAAAACTAGGAGGGCAATTAAGCTTCCTCCCCCGCTCCTTTTTTGCTCAAAATCATTCGATCAAAACTATGAGAAAGCAATTTAGCCAAAAAAAATAAATATGTAAATTTCGTTTTAATTATTCCTCTGCGGAGAGCCAAAATCAAAACATGTATTGATTCAAAAACCTTCAGAAATTAAATAAAAAAAAACAAGTTTTTTAACTGAAAGTAAGGAGCGACATTAAAACTTAAATCGAACACAAATTACTTCGTATATGAAAGGGGCTGCTTCCTCATCAACGCCCCGCTCTTTACGCTAAAGTTTTTTTTACTGCTTTAAAAAGAAGAGTTGAGAGAAAGAGACAAACTTTAACGTAAAGAGCTGGGCGTTGATGAGGAAGCAGCCCCTTTCATATACGAAGTAATCAAACAGTTCGTTGTAACGAACTGTAGTAAGGAGCGACCCGGCTCAATAGTAACCGAAACTCTAAAAAATGGAATTTTGATACCAATAGTTAATCAAAAGAATCGCATTTTAATGCTGATTTTAAATATATAAGTTTCATCAAGATCAATTATACCCATCAAAAGTTACGAGCCTGAGACAATTTGCCTCAGTTTAGAAAATAGGGGGAAACACCCCCTAAAAGTCATACAATCTTAACGAAAATCACACCATCAGATTCAACGTATCAGAGAACCTTATTGTAGAAGTTTCAAGCTCCTATCTACAAAAATGTGGAATTTCGCATTTTTTACCAGAAGACAGATCACGGATGCGTGTTTATTTGTTTGTTTTTTTGTTTTTTTCTCCAGGGGTGATCGTATCGACTGAGTGGTCCTAGAATGTCGCGAGAGGGCTCATTCTAACGGAAATTAAAAATTCTAGTGTCCTTTTTAAGTGACAAAAAAATGGAGGGCACTTAGGCCCCCTCCCACGCTCATTTTTTCCCAAAAGTCACCGGATCAAAATTCTGAGATAGCCATTTTATTCACCATAGTCGAAAAACCTAATAGCTATATCTTTAGGGACGACTTACTCCCCCGCAGTCCCAGTGGGAGGGGCTGCCTTGAAACTTCTACAGTAGGGTTCTCTGATACGCTGAATCTGATGGTGTAATTTTCGTTAAGATTCTATGACTTGTAGGGGGTGTTTCCCCCTATTTTCTAAAATAACGCAAATTTTCTCAGGCTCGTAACTTTTGATGCGTAAGACTAAACTTGATGAAACTTATATATTTAAAATCAGCATTAAAATGCGATTCTTTTGATGTAGCTATTGGTATCAAAATTCTATTTTTAACAGCTTTGGTTTCTATTGAGCCGGGTCGCTCCTTACTACAGTTCGTTACCACGAACTGTTTGATAAAAACATACGAATATAGAAGTTTGTTACGTAAGTTAATTGGTAAGTTATATGTATTTTTTACTAATGAAAACGTTCGTAAGAAATTAAAAGTTTTAGCTGCCTTTTTAAGTAGCCAAAAGACTGAAGGGCAACTAGGCCTCCTCCCTCGATCTTTTTTCTCAAAATCTTCCGATTAAAACTATGAGAAAGCCATTTAGCCAAAAAAAAACTAATATGCATATTCTGTTCTAAGTATTCATGTTCGAAGAGCCAAAATCAAAACATGCATTAATTCAAAAATGTTCAGAAATTAAATAAAGAAAAACATGCATTAATTCAAAAACGTTCAAAAATTAGATAAAGAAAAACCAAGTTTTTTTTTTATTGAAAGTAAGGAGCGACATTAAAATTTAAAACGAACAGAAATTACTCCGTATATGAAAGGGGCTGTTTCCTCCTCAGTGCCCCGCTCTTTACGCTAAAGTTTTCCACTGTTTTAAAAAGTAAATTTGAGAAAAAGAGTCAAACTTGAGCGCAAAGA
This sequence comes from Artemia franciscana, assembly GCF_032884065.1. Classification (NCBI taxonomy): domain Eukaryota; kingdom Metazoa; phylum Arthropoda; class Branchiopoda; order Anostraca; family Artemiidae; genus Artemia; species Artemia franciscana. The sequence continues at coordinate 6,355,793 of NC_088880.1, read as the reverse complement.
GCGGGGCGTTGAGAATGGAACAGCCCCTTTCATATACGGAGTAATTTCTGTTCGTTTTAAGTTTTCCTAAGTTAAGGATAGTGACTTTCCTAAGGTCGCTTTCCTAAGTTAAGGATAGTGACCCATTAGCTTGAGCGCCGCAAGGAAATCTTACAGAGGTAGGAGGATTATTTTTTACCAAGATTTGGATAAGATTTATTCATTATAACTTAAACTCCAATAAACATACGGTAATATTCCCCACTTATCCTGTAAATTCTAAAAAAAAAAACTCAACATTCGACTCTGTCCGCCATAAAAACGGCTCTAAACCATAATCCTTATGCTGACGTTGTGGAAAAAATCAAAATTACTCACAACTACGGCGCCAGTTACGTATGCCGTCCGTAATTTTCCGAGTTGAACATCGTTCATTTTAAAACATAAAATTTATGATTGACCAATCAGATTCAAGAGCTATGGCATAATTGTTTAAAACTAGAAAATACAGAAACTTGGAACAGCATTTTTTCTATATGTGACAGGATCCTGGCAAAAATTACAAGACTGTAGTAGGGCTTAGTAGTAGTAGGGAAAAGGTGGGAGCAAATTAGAATTGATACAAGCTTTCTAAACCTTTCTGTCATTTGAATATGCTGCTTCTAATAATTCAAATGTTAAGTTAAAATAATAAAAAAAAAACCTTTATTCATAAAACGTGAGTTTTTCATCAACAAGTGTAACTATGGTTTGACTCGTGCATTCAACTAACCCTTTTTTTTAGATTGTCCAAGCTTGCTTCCTTTTGCACGTAGGAAGACTGTCCCGAAGCATCAAAAGCGATCCAAACATGATGGACCGAATTTGTAAACACACCAACTTTTCGATCGTGTGCAATATTATTATTACTGTGCTCAATATTTTTATAGCATCTTTCTCTTAAGTACCTCTATAACCAACTTTTAAAGTGGCGAATATTATTAATAAATATAGTTATTTACTTTTTTTCTTTGAATCAAGCAACAAACTGGCATTTTACTATTGGTATATTCTTCCCATCCGTTATAATGAAACAAAGGTTAGTATGGTATGCCAACGGTTGTCAAAGAATGTGCTTTTTGGCCATCCGTCCCGGGCCAAAAAAGCAGGTCGTCCCGGAATGGGACGACATAAGGAAGAATTTAAATGGAATTGCAACTTCGCGGAATGGGTTAAAAAGTGAAACTGGGATGGAGAAGGAGCGTACACAGCTGCGTTGGGCTTAGGCAACTAGGTCATGTAATGAGTTATTAGTAGCAGCATCAATAGTCTTCCCAACCGCGCAATAGTGACTAAAACGCAAAATTGTATACGAGAGTATATATATATATATATATATATATATATATATATATATATATATATATATATATATATATATATATATATATATATATATATATATATATATATATATATACTGACCTCTCTTTAATTTTAAAGGAAATTGTAAATAAACTTAAAACCTATTGTTCTGGTATTAAAAAGTTTTCGAATTTTAATCCATATTGGAGTGTTAATAATTCACTGCAGGTGATAGTCTTTAACAATGGTTTCAGCTAAAAGAGTCTTCCGATTTTGCGACAATGTATACTAATTTATCACATAATGTAGTGTTAGATAATTTAAAAACTGTTATCAAGAAATCTTTCCTCTTATCTAGTAAAAGGTTCTTAAAAATAGACACTTATAATAAAAAAAAGCTATATGGACAAATCTCTTTAATACCACAGTTAACTTGAGATGTTACAGCTTGGATATGATTTTTGAGTTATTAGAATTTGTTTTATACAATACTTATATAAGATCTGGTGGTGATTTGTACAAGCAAATCGTGGGAATTCCCATGGGGGGGGAATGCCAGCCCATTTATAGCTGACTTGTTTTTAAGTCAACTAGAATATAAATTTATGATGGATAAGAATAATCCAAATAATTTAAAACATGTTTTGTCAAATCATAAAAGATATTTAGATGATATTTTGGTCTTAAATTGTAAGGATTTCATTGATATTTCTAAAAATATATATCCATCAGAGCTTACTCTTGAACCTAGTCATGGCGCTGGTCATGAAGATCATTTCTTAGATTTAAATGTTAATATTTGTGATAATAATAAATTAAGTTTTAAAATGTATAATAAAACGGATGATTTTGATTTTGAAGTGATTAGTTTCCCATTCCCTGAAAGTAATATACACTCAAATATCACATATTCTGCGTTTTTCTCGCAGTTACTTCGTTATGCAAGGATTTGTAGTAATTATATTGATTTAAAAAAAGATGTAAAATCTTAAGCCAAAAATTGATATCAAGAGGTTTTTCTGCAAATAAATTAACTTGGAAATTTAAAAAATTTAGTTTTCATTATAACGAACTTTTAAATAAATATGAAAAGAATTATCTGGAAATACTTAAAGAAATTTTTAACTAATTTCGGAGGTTCGATGAATGATGATGCAGCGCCATTTATTTTGAATTGTGTTTCTAATAGAGCGGATTTTTTTTTTAAATAGCCACAAAGTAAAGATGAATTCTATAATTGTTTAGTTCATTAATTTTTTTTTTGCAATGTGTTAATATTTGTGATTTGGTAAATTTTATCATATTTAGTTTACCTATTGTTGCTAAAATGAGGGATATATTAACAGGATAAGCTTGTTTTGGTGTTACTTGGTTGTTTTACATTTGCTGTTTTTTTTTCATAGGCATGTATTTTGGGGGTGATACTTGACACGGGGATGCAATGGATATTCTATGGTAGCCACAACACTTGGCTGGGTAGAGAATTTAAAGTGGCGAAACCCTATAGGCCAGTGTATTCTCCTGATGAGCCCTTGTGTTGGGTTGTTGCCTCTGAATTATTTGTCTTTATTATTTTTTCTATTGTTTGGTAAATGACGACTTATACTTATTGACGACATGACTGCCTGTCCATGGATTATTCTTTATGGTTGATTGTGTTTGGCTATGCTGTTTGACCTATGTGATTGTATGGATGAGTAGGGTTAAGGTCTCATTCAAGTGCTGGTCTATATTAATCACTAATTTAGGAAAACAGTCTTCCTTTTCTCCTTCTCTCTCTCTCTCTTTTTTTTTATGTGTTTGTGCTGTTGCATTGGTGATTTCTCTTTTCATGTTTTCATGATATATCTATATGTATATATATATATATATATATATATATATATATATATATATATATATATATATATATACATATAGTACCGGGAGCCTGGCGGCTTCACCATCGGGCCCCAACATTCGGCACGCTTCTATCTATGGATATTGTTGTTGTCTTCTAACCACAGACAATTTGATACAATGTGCTGCCTTTTCATATAATGGCATAATATTATTATTAAGACTTTTTCATATTATTAAATTATTAAATTAATTCATATTATCATATTATTGAAATTTTTCATATTATTAAAATTATTAAATATTTTCATATTATTAATATATTAAATTAATACTATTATTAATAATTATTAATAATGATTTTCATATTATTAAATTAATATTTAATTTAATAATAATTTTCATACTATTAAATTAAGACTTTTCTAACAACGAGATCTACTAAGCTTCAAACTTTTGGTTTTCTTTTTTTGAGGTTTTAGAGCAGATGTAATCCCTAGTTAAAATATATACAAATATTTTTGCAATTCCTATTTATTTGCTCTTTAAGCAATTTAATGTCTTTTTATACTAAACTCTTTTCAAAGATATTTATTTATTGCATCAAGTCCGATTTCTAACAACAATTTCTACTAGGCTTCAAGCTTTTAGTTTTTTCTAAGATTTGGGGATTGTTACAATCCCTTGTCGAAATAGAGAATCATCATTTGTAATAATTGCAAATTTTCGTTTTTGTGCCTTCCTACTGACATTATATAACCGATTGCATTCAAACCTGTAAGCTTATTCACTTAGCGAGTTGAAGCTGCCCGGCTCTCGGCAGGCTTCTATGTATGGATTCTCATTGTCTCGCTGTCTTTTCGTACTGCAGTCTTTTCAAGGATATTTTATTATTAAAGCAAGTCCGATTTCTAACAACGTTATCTACTAAGTTTCAAACTTTTGGTTTTCTTTTTTAAGGTTTTGAATTCTTGAAATCCCTTGTTAAAATATATACAAATATTTTTTGCAATTACCAGTTTTTTGCTCTTTACACAATTTAATGTCTTTTCATACTAAACTCTTTTCAAAGATATTTGATTATTAAAGCAAGTCCGATTTCTAACAACGATTTCTACTAAGCTTCAAACTTTTGATTTTGTCTTTTAAGGTTTTGAATTGTCGTAATCCCTTATTAAAATATATCCAAAAATTTTTGCAAATCCCATTTTTTTTTTTTTTTTTTTTTTGCTCTTTAAACAATTCAATGTCTTTTCATACTGAACTTTAAATATTTTTTTTTTGAATATTTGTGTATTTTAGATGCAGTTGTTAACGACACTAACACATTTAGCCTGACCTTTAACTCAAAAGGTAGTCCTATATTAGAATTTTAATCTGTAATCAAATGAGCAATACTGAAACGCATGATTTTGTCATCTGTAAATTCTCGACTGTTGTTAGACGCACCTGCAAGTGACGCCAGCGCATGTATTTAAAGCCTCATTTTTTTCTAATTTTTCCGAATTACCCCCCCCCCCAACTCCCCTAAAGAGAGCGGATCCGGTCCAGTTATGTCAGTCACATATCTTGGGCTTGTGCTTATTCTTCCCATCAAATTTCATCCTGATCTCTCCACTCTAAGTGTTTCCAAGATTTCCGGTTCCCCACCCCAACTCCCCCCAATGACACTGGATCCGGTCGGGATATAAAATAAGAGATCTGAGTTACGAGGTCCTTCTAAATATGAAATTTCATTAAGATCCGATCACTCCTTCGTAAGTTAAAAATACCTCATTTTTTCTAATTTATCAGGATTAACCCTCCCCCCAACTCCCTCAAAGAGAGCGGATCCGTTCCGGTTATATCAATCACGTATCTAGGACTGTTGCTCATTTTTCCCACCAAGTTTCATCCCGACCCCTCCACTCTAAGCGTTTTCCAAGATTATAAGAGCTCTGAGACACAATATCCTTCTAAACATCAAATTTCATTAAAATCCGATCACCCGTTCGTAAGTTAAAAATACCTCATTTTTTCTATTTTTTCCGAATTAACCGTCATCCCACTCCCCCCCCCCAGATGGTCGAATCGTGGAAACGACTATTTCTAATTTAATCTGGTCTGGTCCCTGATATCCCTGCCAAATTTCATTTTCCTAGCGTATCTCGAAGTGCCTAAACTAGCAAAACCGAGACAGACAGACAGACCGACAGACTTTGCGATCGCTACATGTCAATTGGTAAATACCAAGTGCCATAATAAAATATAACAAGTTTTTTTTAACTGAAAGTAAGAATTGACATTAAAACTTAACAGGAACAGAAATTACTCCGTATGTGAAAGGGGCTGTTCCCTCCTCAACGCCCCGCTCTTTACGCGAAAGTTAGACTCTTTCTCTCAACTCTAATTTTAACAGGAAAAACTGTAGCGTAAAGAGTGGGGCGTTGAGGAGGGAACAGCCAATTTCATTTACGGAGTAATTTCTGTTCCTGTTAAGTTTTAATGTCGCTCCTTACTTTCAGTTAAAAAAAAAACTTTTTTTTTATTTAATTTCTGAACATTTTTGAATCAATGTATGTTTTGTTTTTGGCTCTCCGGACATGAATAATTAAAATTAAATTTGCATATTATTTTTTTTTAGCTAAATGGCTTTCTCTTAGTTTTGATCGGATGATTTTGAGAAAAAAGGGATGGGGGAGGAGGCCTCGTTCCCCTCCAATCTTTTGGTTACTTAAAAAATCAACTAGAACTTTTAATTTTTTACGAATGTTTTTATTAGTAAAAAATATACGTAACTTACGAATTAACTTACGTAACAAACTTCTATATTGGTATATTTTTATTACGTATATGAGGAGGTTTGCCCACTCGTTAATACCTCGCTCTTTACACTAAAGCTTAAATTTCGTCCTAATTTTTTAAGAATGACCCCTCATCACAAAGGCCGTAGAATAGATAGTTGCAATTACTAAAAATACTTTAGCGCAGAGAGCGAGGTATTTGGGACGAGATGAACCCTTCATGTGCGTAATAATTTCTATTCGTTTTAAGTTTAAATGCTGCTCCTTACTTTCAGTTAAAAAAAACTTTTTAATATTTATTTTTTCATTGTTTTTTGTTTTAAATAATGCTAGAAAATCGTGCGCCTCCTTCATGGAATTTTTCGTCCCCTATAACGAATTCCTGCATGTAAAGATCCTCCCACGTAACTCCTTCCCCTCAACACCCCCCAGCCAAAAAATTCCCCTGAAAACGTCTGTACACTTCCCAATAACCATTATTATATGTAAACAATGGTCAAAGTTTGTAACTTGCAGCCCCTCCCCCGGGGAGTAAGTCGTCACCAAAGACATAGTTATTAGGTTTTTCGACTATGCTGAACAAAACGGCACTCTCAAAATTTTGATTTGTTGACTTTGGGAAAAATGAGCGTGAGAGGGGGCCTAGGTGTCCTCTTAATTTTTTTGGTCACTTAAAAAGGGCACTAGAACTTTTAATTTCCGTTAGAATGAGCCCTCTCGCGACATTCTAGAATCACTGGGTTCATACGATCACTCCTGGGGAAAAGAAAAAAAAACAAATAAACACGCACCCGTGATCGGTCTTCTGGCAAAAAATACGAATTTCCACATTTTTCCGGATAAGAGCTTGGAACTTCTACAGTGGGGTTCTCTGATACGCTGAATGTGATAGTGTGATTTTCGTTAAGATTCTATGACTTTTGGGGGGTGTTTCCCCTATTTTCCAAAATAAGGCAAATTTTCTCAGGCTCACAACTTTTGATGGGTGTGACCAAATTTGATGAAACTTATATATTTAGAATCAGCATAAAAATCGGATCCTTTTGATGCATCTATTAGTATAAAAAATCTAAGACAGATTTTAAACAACGATATATACAAATATTTTTCAATTACCAGTTTTTTGCCTCTGAAGCAATTTAATATAAACTTTTACTTGGATGAAAAATTACAGTGGAGACAAAAAAGAAAAAAGAGGTTTAACATTCCTTTTTTTCAAACTGAAATTGTTATTTTAATCTTCTTCTCCGATCCGTGGGATATAAGTAAGTAAGTAAGTAAGACGGCACTAGACCTTTAAGGTCCAAACCGGCGGTGCTGATCTCCGTTTCATGGCCCTTCAACCAGGAAGTGCAATGGGGGGTTGGGGGCCAACCATCATGTGGTATATAGGGGCCAACCATCCATGGGATATAGGGACGAATAAATAAATCTTATCTTAGCAGGGGAAAGGAGGTGAAAAATTTAGTGTTTGTTTTAAAATTGAGGTTGCTATCTGTTTTTATTTTTATTTTTTTTTGTAAATTCTCTATACTTTCTTTATAATCCTTCCAATCCGTGCGATAAAGGGACAAATATGAAAATCATAATTTAACAGGATAGCAAAAAAGGAAGAAAAGATCGTTTAATGGCGTCCTTACTGAGAGAATCCTGAACCACATAACATAAAAAAATTGTCTCTAACTGAAGTGAAGAGTGAGATTAAGTTAAATCGTACAGAAATAGCCGAAGGTATAGAGTGGCCTAAATAGGTGGCAGCAAAGTGGATTGATGCTCTGTTTGGCAATCAGGGAACCTAGTTTCGATTGCTACTACCGCACGGTTGAGAGAACAGTTTGCTACCTATCCCAGTAAAAAAGACTCAACAACTGAAACACCGACAATAACCTTTCGACATTCTATGCGCCATCAATGGCTTCGAAGGATTTTTATCCTATCCTTCTATGCTAAAAACTAGCCTGACGCATTCTGAAGTTCTCTAGCATAACGTAATGGCTTTCTAGATTTACTGAACAGAAGCATTTCAAAGTCATCATTCAAATCTTCCAACTTAAGCTATGTCTTTGGAAACTATCAAAGGTGTAGCATGTAGGTCATTATTTCCAATCAGGATATTTCCTGACCCTATTGCCTAGCCAACTCATTCTTGTTACTATTTCCACACTTGTCCCTACATAATTTCTGTTTCAGAGAAATGTTTATGTTAAAAACCATTTCAAATATTTTATCCTGAAAACTAAAAATTATTTGATATATACTCCCTTGTCATAGTCAGGCGAATTTGCAAAAATTCATTTTGGAAAGGAAGGGGTGGCATCGTAACCTTTAGAGGGTTTAGGGAAGTGGCAATAGCACTCTAATTTATGGTTCTTTCTCTTGATTTTGAGCAACATTTTTTCAGTCTTTTTGTATCTCTGTCGCCAATTTCAGCTAATTAAAAGAAAGTGGTGAGGGTCTAACCTGAGCAGCTTTTACGGAAAGTTTAGACCCCCGGTCGTATTGACGAATATAAGATTGGGATTTTTGGAAGCAGCCTTTAGTTCCTGTATGAGACCCCAAAAGCAGGGCTTTTGCTTGCCCTTGAGCTAAAAGCTCACAACACAATTTTAAAAGCGGAGTCCCAACGAAAATAAGTCTAGGATGCATTATTAAAATTCTTTCTAATTTATGCAAAAGATGGTACTTCCAAAGTGATTAAGCGTCCAAAGTGATTAATCTTAAAATTAAACCGTAAAAATTTAGAGGAAAAAGGTTCGAGCGAGATTGACAAAAAAGAAAGCAATTTATACACTTATTCAAGACTTTAAAAATATTACTGAAGACTTTTTTTAACCTCACGACAGATTTTTACGCAACTATAAATGCTAAGACATACTCGTAAGAAAGATAACAATGAGAGTCTTCACAATGATGATTTCCAGGGAAGAGTTAAAAATTCAAACGATCGCATCGGTTGGCTTGAAAACACAAAAAGTACGTTATTAGGCAGAAAAATTCCTACAAATCTTTTTCCTGCTGATACTTCTCCCTATTTGACCGACTACAGTCGGCAGCATTATTTACAATTTATGTGGTAGCAAAAAAAAAACTGACTGTCTTGCAATGCAAGTTTAGAGTCCTAAAGTAACGTTTCAACACAAAACGCACGTTTTTTTAAACATTTTTTTTTACTTCACCTTAAGCAGTGGATTTTTCAGGGCTACAGACACACGCTTGCTGCAGCCAAAACGTTTCAACACATAACGCTTCAACACAAAATAACGTTTCAACAGAAAATTTCTCTATCAAGCCAACGTAACGTTTCAACACAAAACGCTTTAACACAAAGTAACATTTCAATACAAAATTTCACTATCAAGCCTAAAGTAAGTTTAAACACAAAATGCATGTTTTTTTAAACATATTCTTTTTTAATTTCACTTTAAGCAGCGGATTTTTCAGAGCTATTGACACAAGCTTGCTGCAGCCAAAACTTTTCAACACAAAATAACGTCTCAACAGAAAATTTCTCTATCAAGCCAAAGTAACGTTTCAACACAAAGTAACGTTTCAACACAAAATTTCTCTACCAAGCCTAAAGTAAGTTTAAACACAAAACGCATGTTTTTTTAAACATATTCTTTTTTTAATTTCACTTTAAGCAGCAGATTTTTCAGAGCTATTGACACACGCTTGCTGCAGCCAAAACGCTCTGACACAAAACGCTTCAACACATAGTGACGTTTCAACACAAAATTTCTCTATCAAGCGTAAAGTCACGTTTCAACACAAAACACATGTTTTTTTAAAAAAAAACATTTTTTTTCACTTTAAGCAGCAGATTTTTAGAGCTATTGACACATGTTTGGTCCATGGAATTCAAGCTCACAAAAAAACACAACCAAATTCGAAAAACTAATCTGTCTTTCCCATTTTCAACGCAGAATTAAAGTCCTTACATTACCCTTATTTCAACAAGGTTTAAAACGTCTACCTTTTTTATTAAAATGTATCTCTGAAGCCCTTACTTTAAATGGGATGTTTGCAAAATTTGGAGTTATTACCCCTGGAGCTGCACATGTCATGTCACTCTCAGAGGTAGATTTCTTTGGCCTTTTGACAGTTATAATAAAAATTCATATCTAAAATTTGATTGGATACCATATGGTATTTGGGGTGCAAGAGACGTTGAATAGGCGTCTAGTTGCCCTCCAATACGTTTTGGTCCTTTAAAAAGGCACTAAAAATTTAAAGTTGTTGTGATCAAATGAGTACAACTGAAACTCACGATTTTATCATGCTTAAATTGTCGGCTATAGTAAATATTTGTGCATTCTAGATACACTTGTTAACGACACTAACACATTTAGCCTGACCTTCTACTCAAAAGGTAGCCCTATATTAGAATTTCAATTTGTGATCAAATGAGTATTATTGAAACGCATGATTTTGCCATCTGTAAATTCTCGACTGTTGTTAGACACACCTGCATGCGACGCCAACGCATGCATTTAGATCTTTGACGCAACATTGTAACTACAGAATAGAAGCGTAATATTAATTTCCTTCTTTTTTTGCCCGGAATCTGGAAATAAAAAAAAATACTTATGGACTATCTTTGCAAAATTTCTCTATCATGCCAAGCCGCATTTCCCTAAAAAATACAAACCACAAAAAAGGACTTAGATATTTATCCAAGCGGGAGTCAGTGAAGCAAAGTGATTTAAAAAATTGATTTAGAAACAAATCAAGGAACACCTCCTACTGAACAAGCGAATGAAGACAGTAGTGAGGTACGGAACGAAGCTCTTAAGACGAATGACGAAATAGTAAAATTTAGAATTACATTGCTCTCTGACTGTTCCCCTGTAAGTTAAAGCTTCTTTCTCAGTATGTCCTTTGATCTTTAGCAAGATTCACAGGACACTCCAATACTCAAAAACAGGCTTCTAGTCGTCGCAGGCACACAGTTACTCTAGTTGTTTGAACCCTGATCCTTTCTGTCACTCTACCCTAAGGGGTGGAGGAAGTTTTTTTTTAATTTTGGATAGAAGTCAATCGGACCCTGTTCAGAATTTCTGTTTCATCTACAGACTTGTAAGTAAAAGACACTTGACCTTTATTTCTGCACATATCTATAGTTTTTGATCGGCATTGCACAGAATTACTTACAGTTCGTTATCCAAAACTGTTTGAAAAAAAAATAATTGACGTTCCATATCTAGCATGCGCACAGTCTTGTCAATCCTACCCTGTTTGGATTCCTATGATTTCCAACTCTATTTGTCTCCTATAATATTCCCGTTTGTGAAAATGTACAATAATTAGGACTAAGAGTTAGCAATGATTTACAAAGTCTGTTTCGTTTTTCTGCATAAACAAACAAAAACTGAACATAGAAAGAACTTTTTATCTTTCTTTATCCAAGCTGTTCTCTTTACTTTCTGTTAATCCAAAAAACAGAGAAGCAAACAAAACAGGTTATCTATTTTTATCCAAGCTCTTTGATGGGCTTTCGTTTTGTCTTTCAGAGGCACCACAGCAATGCCTCAGTAATGAGCTGAGTGGCCTTCTGTGTATAATTCATTTGTCTGTTGTTTTTTTGTTTTTTTTTATCTGGCAACTTGGTAAAGAAGAGGCGGTCGCAGAGACTTGGGAAGGAACTCATTCAATTAGAAATGAAAGTCCTAGTGCAGTTTTTGAGTCAAAGGCTCTAATCACTAAGCGAGTTGAAGCTGCCGGGCCCCGGCTCTCGGCAGGCTTCTATGTATGGATTCTCAATGTCGCCTGTCTTCTAACCGCAGACAATTTGAGACAATTCGCTGTCTTTTCAAGGATATTTTATTATTAAAGCAAGTCCGATTTCTAACAACGATATCTACTAAGGTGGTATAGAATTTATTTGTTCAGGCAGGAAGAATGGGATGCAAGGTAGGGAGTAGGGCTCATGATGAATAGGAAGCTTCTAAGTCTTACTTAGGTTGGGAAGATATTAACAAAAGAATTATAGTTACTCATTTCACAACTAAAAACTGTGATATATCAGTCATAGTAGTATATGGCCTTGTAAGACCAACTGATGTGGAGATAGTATTGACTCACACAAATTTTACTTACAGCTAGAGGAACAAACAGAAAGGATCCTGGGTGGAAAGATGTTAGGGGATTTTAATGTCCAGGTTGGTAAAAATACGGATAGATGATACCATAGCCTAGGTAAATTTGGTGTAGGAAAGGAAAATAGCAACAATTATTAGCTGCTAATTTATTACAACATGCAAAAACTGTTTAGTGCATGAAACTATTTTTCACCTTAAGTAATTTCTGTACATATAAATTTAAATATCCACCTTTACTTTGGGTAGCAAAAGTCCAAAAAAATCATGTATTATCTGCTCGTATTTTCTTTCTTTTTTTTTGTTTCAGAAAAAAAAAACACTTTGAAAAAAACTACATTGTAAAATTATGATGTATTATTTCTTGAGTATTTTGTTTTCAAATACAGTTTCTATTGAATTTTCGAAACAGGAGATATCTTATATTGCACCATAGCCAGGAAAAAAGAGGGGCTGGACATATTAAGATAAAAACTCTGAAAATTACTCACAAAAATAAAACAGACTTGTAAAAAATGTTGCAACTCACAAAATTTAACAGTTCGAAATAGGGATGAAACCTTTTAAGTGACAGTGAAACAAATATAATATTTTTTACCTGGATATTTTGTACACTGTATATGTGTCCGAAATATCCAGTCAAAAAAATTATATTTTTTTCACTGCCAATTAAAACGTTTCATTCCTATTTCGAACTGTTAAATTTTCGTCATGGAAAGGCAGTGTAGTCTTCAAAGTTATCTATGTGACTCACAAACTTTTTGTCTTTCTTACAGGCTTATAATTTCACACCAAAGAATCAATGAGGACTTGCAATCCTTTACTAGTTAAAAATGTAACATAGCAGCAATGGATATAAACAACAATGGTTAAAAAAAAACAAGACTCATTTGGCTTCTCATTATGACACATGATTAAGAAAGTATGTGACTAGTGCACAAAAATGAGTCACAGAATTACACCAATGATATTGAAAAACTATTTTTAACAAGGAAACATAGGACAGTGATCTCTCCTTTTCTCTTTGCTAATATGAATAAGCTAAAATATTTCTATAGTTTTTTTTCAAGTTTTATGTTCAGCAATTTAGAAGCAAATTCACATATTTCCTGAATGTTTACAAATGATAAGCTATAATATTCAAGCCCATTTACAAATATGCACACTACTGGCCAAATTACTATCAAGTCACTTAAATACCTTAGATTATTCAATATGTTAAATAATTATCAAGTACCTTTTGTTTGTTAAATACCTTAGGGGGTTTAATATCTTAAACAAATTGTTAAACATCTTATGGTTGTAAAAACAGTTAAGCGAGATTAAAACTTAACAGAAATTGCCTCTGTGTATGAAAGGGGCTGTTCCCTCCTCAGCGCCCCACACTTTACACTAAAGTTTGACTGGGTCTCAATCCTGCTTTATAAAACAGTAGACAACTTAGCATAAAGAGCAAGGGGTCGAGCAGGGAACAGACCCTTTCATACACGAGTACTTTCTGTTCATTTTAAGTTTTAATGTTGCTCCTTGCTTTCAGCTTAAAAAAAAATTGTTTTTTTATTTAATTTCTGAACCTTTTTGAATTAATGCATGTTTTAAATTTGCCTCTCAAAACATGAATAATTAAAACAAATTTTCATTTTTTTTTTTTTTTTGCTAAATGGCTTTCTCTTAGTTTTGATTGGACAATTTTGAGAAAAAGGGGTGCGGGAGGAGGCCTGGTTTCCCTCCAATTTTTCGGTTACTTAAAAAGGCAACTAGAACTTTTAACTTCTATCAAACGTTTTTATTAGTAAAAATAAACGTAACTTACGAATTAACTTATGTAATAAACATCTGTATTTGTATATTTTTACTACCTATATGAGGGGGTTTACCCCCTCGTTAATACCTCAGTATTTATGCTAAAGTTTTAATTTTGTCCCAATTCTTTAAGAATGACCTTTGAATCACAACGGCCATAGATAATCCCCTTGAAAACGTCTGTACACTTCCCAATAACCAAGACTGTATGTAAACACTGGTCAAAGTTTGTAACTTGCAGCCCCTCCCCTGGAGTCTGTGGGGGAGTAAGTTAGCCCCAAAGACATAGTTTTTATGTATTTCGACTATGCTGAACAAAATGGCTATATCAGAATTTTGATCTGTTGACTTTGGGAAAAAATGAGTGTGGGAGGGGGCCTAGGGGCCCTCCAGTTTTTTGGTCACTTACAAAGAGCAGTAGATCTTTTAATTTCCGTCTCGCGATACTCTAGGACCATCTGGTCAATACAATCACCCCTGGAAAAAAAAAACAATAAACATGCACCCATGATCAGTCCTCTGGTAAAAAATATGAAGTTCCACATTTTTGTAGATAGGAGTTTGAAACTTTACAGTAGGACTCTCTGATATGCTGAATGCAACTGTGTGATTTTCATGATGATCCTGTGAGTTTTAGGGGATGTTTCTCCCTATTTTCCAAAACAAGGCGAATTTTCTTGGGCTCATAACTTTTGATGAGTAAGACTAAATTTGATGAAACCTATATATTTAAAATCAGCATAAGAATCTGATTCTTTTAATGTATCTATTAGTATAAAAATTCTGTTTCTTAGGGTTTTGTTTACTATTGAGCCGGGTTGCTCCTTGCTACAGTTTGTTACCACAAACTGTTTGACAAGCTAAGAAGGTACACACTAAGTAGTCAGATGTAGACATTTGGTGCTAATGTAAGATAATATTTATTTCCAAAGACTATCACAAGCTATAATAGAATCAAATTTGCTTTTTATGTCACATAAAAGAAGAAAAACAGCAAAACATAAACAATCAAAACATCAGACAAATATTAAAAGCTAATTAAAAGACACTTATCATACACAAAAATAATCAATATAAAATTAAAACAAAAATTAGTTAAATTATCATACAAAAATTCAATGTACAAAAATTAGTAAATAAACTTACACTTCTATTAACAAAAAACACAAGAAAGAGTGGGGTGTTCACATTTTCAATATATGGAGAGAAAAGGAAACTGCACAGGAGAGAAAACTAAATACAATGCCAGAATAAGATCAGATGCCTCCCAAAGGAGAAAAAATAAAATAAAATGCCAAGTTACAAACAGCTAAAAAAGAAACAAAAAATACCAAAGCACAGTTTTTTGTCGTTTTTTATTTAAAAATACAGTTGCTAAGATTATACTTGTCAAATTTACTAATTACCAAATCCAATGAAAAATGAGGATCATAAGCCATATTTTTTTATTGCTTAAGGAAGAGGATTGGCATAACACTATAAATATCAAAATTAAATGAGTGAAGTTTAAAATCACTAACATGTTTTTCTAGAACAACTTGAGACATGGTAGCCCTGTACAGCTAACCTGTGCTTAGGGATTTATCCCTCTTTCTGGGATTCCTAATATTTGAAATCAAATAAGAATTACAAAAGGTATGAAGCTAAAAGGAAAAATGTTTGAATACTAGTCTGAAAAAGTCAACTGTTGAATTTTAAAATATCAATAAAGTCTGAGGAAAAATTGGGATACAAAAAACTTCTTCTCAGGGCAAGTATTAAAAATGAGATAATTTCATTTTAGCAGTGATGGGATGACGAATAGGAATCAGATTTGTTATATTTGTTGTTTTTCAAAGTAACAAAACTGCACCAGGAATCAAGTAATTTTTCCAAGTAAAATTGTTTTAATTTTTCCAAGTAAAATTAAAATTTCAAGTAAAATTGTTCTACTACTTGTTCTTGAACTACTATGACTTGTTCTTGAAAACTATTACTGAAAACTATTGAAAACTTGTTCTTGAAAATATGTTCTTGAACTACTTTTACTGTCAAAAGGAAATCTGTATTTTTTTTTCAAAAAGAAGCTATTACTTGAACTATCTGAAACTGGTAATTAGATTTTTCTGCAACAAAAGTGATTGATAACCCATTTTAGTAAGAAACCTTATAAACCTTATAATCAGTTCAATAATATGAGAATGATTGCTATTGTGTAACAATACCTGTTTTTGATGGTTTGTTTTTATTCCTTAGCATTACTTAAAATCTTAATCTTCCCTTTATCTTATTCCCTTAATCTTCCCTTAAATCTTATTCCCTTAATCTTCTGATACTGTTCTTGAACTGCTTTTACTGTCAAAATGAAATCTGTATTTTTTTTTTTTTCAAAAAGAAGCTATTACTTGAACTATCTGAAACTGGTAATTAGATTTTTCTGCAACAAAAGTGATTGATAACCCATTTTAGTAAGAAACCTTATTATCAGTTGAATAATATGAGAATGATTGCTATTGTGTAACAATACCTGTTTTTGATGGTTTGTTTTTATTCCTTAGCATTGCTTAAAATCTTAATCTTCCCTTTATCTTATTCCCTTAAATCTTATTCCCTTATTCTTCCCTTACTGTTCTTGAACTACTTTTACTGTCAAAATGAAATCTGTATTTTTTTTTTCAAAAAGAAGCTATTACTTGAACTATCTGAAACTGGTAATTAGATTTTTCTGCAACAAAAGTGACTGATAATCCACTTTAGTAAGAAACCTTATACACCTTATAATCAGTTGAATAATATGAAAATGATTGCTATTGCTTAACAATACCTGTTTTTATTTCTTAGCATTGCTTAAAATCTTTAAAAAAAAATCTTAAATCATAGCTTGGAGTGAAATAAGGACTTTGATCCTGTTGAATCACTCCTTATGATGACAGTTGCATACATGGTTGATTAGATTCTGGTGTATCCCAGTCAAATCTCAATGGTTTGTCACTCCACTCAGCATCCAGACAGCATTTGAATACATCTGTTCTTCTTCTTCTTATTCAGCAGACGGGCTTTTCAGTTGATACTATTTAGCCCTTTTCCTTTTGGCTCACTCTGTGAGATCGACAGAGCTATGGAGCTGGTTTGTCTTGTATGATTTGTATCTGCTCAGATTTCTTGAAGTATATCTTTTGATACCAGCAGTTGAATTATAAGAGAGTATATATTGATCTCTGTGCTCTGCGGGAGAGTATGGTCAGCAAGACTCTTGGCTGTTGGTGGAATTTTGTGGTGTTTGAAGCATTCTAACATTTTACGTCGCAGGGTATACTGTGCAGACGTCAGCATATTACATTCAAATAGGCAGTGATCTATTGTTTCATTCTTAAGATTACATGACCTGCAAAGGGGGGACGAGGGAACTTCACCACTTGAATTAGGAATCTGATATGAAAATGCCTGAAAATTTAGCCCATTTGAACCTGACCGAATCCTATGATAAATCTTGGAAAGGTGCTTACTTGGGAAAGGTGATGGGGTAGGATTCTTATTAATTATCAGTACCTCTGTAAATCTCCAGCGGTAAATATCTCTAATGGGGATTGGTCTCCCACTTGGCTGGTCAATATTTAAAGCATTTTTGGCTATTTCATCTGCCTTATGGTTACCTATTATACCTGAGTGGCTTGGAATATACTGTATATGAGTTAAAATACCTTTTGTAGCAAAAATATCAATAATCCTAAGACAAAGAAATGTGTCAATATCCATCTTATTTTGAGAAGCTGACGAAAGAAGCTCTAGGCTTGACAAAGAATCAGAATATATTATAATATTTTTAATATTAACTTTCATATATTCATTAACCATGAGGAAATCTAGTGCCATGATTATGGCGTTTAGCTCGGCAGACATTACAGATGAATTATCTTGTAATCTCTCTCCTAAAGCGATATTATGGGTTGGGAAGAAAGCTCCGCTTGCCACTTTCTCATTCATTTTGGACCCATCTACAAAAATTTGGAAATAATTTTTATAAGCAACATTATTTAGTTCGGCAAATTTTTTCTGAATAAAAGAAATGGGGGTAAGTTCTTTGGTCCACTTTGAGAAGTCAGTCTTTATTATGGGGGTTGACCAACTCCAAGGGGGGGTTTGGGGGAATGTGGGTGCAATAGATTTTACTGGCACTGGGAACTTCTTCTGGATATTTGCATATTCATTTGCAACGCCTCTAAACATAGATGGATTTCTTAACCAGTTATGCAGGGTATGAGAATCATTGGCTTCAATTTTTGTAAGGTACTTAATTAGTAGAGATCTTCTTCTTTCATTTATTGGTGATAGTCCACTCTCAGTAAGCAGAAACTTAGTTTTTGTTGGTTTCCTAAGACCAAATATAAGACGAATTATATCATTTTGTGTCGTTTCGATTTTTTGCATGTGGGTCTTAGCACAAGCACCATACACTATGAGGCCATAATCAATATGGGGCCTTATATATGATTTATAAAATTGGATTAGTGTTTTCTCATTACAGCCCCAAGGTGTGGCTAGTAGCCTTTTAATTATTCTTGTTTTTCTATAGCACTTTTTTATTGTATTTGTGATGTGGAGGTGGAAATTTAGTTTTTGGTCAAGTATGAGCCCTAGGTAATTAATTTGATTGTCCTCTGGGATAAGTATTCCATTTAATGTTAGCCTAGCATCATAATGATTTCGCTTATGGTGGAATTGGATAATTTTTGACTTTGTGGGTGCAGTAGGTAAAATGGACTTTTGGGAGAACTTTTCAAATTGGAAAAGTGCATTTTGCAACTTTGAATGCGTAATCTCGAAGGTATTGCCAGTTGCCCATAATACCAGATCGTCAGCGTACTGTAGATTGGTATGTGGGAGGTTCATGTCCCACAGAAAAAGTGAAAATAGGAGGCAGCTCAGGACTGCACCCTGTGGAAGGCCTTTGGTTATTGGAGTTTTGGGTGAAGAGGCTGAACCTACACAAACAATGAAACTTCGGTTTTCTATAAAGGATTTTATGAAGGATACAAGTTTGGGGGGTAGTCCAAGGTTTGTAAGTTTAACTAATAGAATCTGGTGGTCAACATTATCATAAGCTCCTTCAAAATCTAGGAATGCAGCAGTTAAGACATTATTTTTTGATAGGGATTCATTTATTGCATTTGTTAACACTATGAAAGCATCTGTTGATGAGTGGTGTTTCCTGAAGCCAGTTTGAGTATGAGGTATCAGATTATTCTTCTCAACAAACCAAAGCAGCCGATGGTAAATCTGTTGATTCAGCAGAAACAGTGTTCTCCTTGAGGTTGTTCCAGAGGTTTACAACCTGGTTCAAGAAGAAGCTGCATCTTGTTCTGGTCCTTGCATGAAGTTTGTGGATTTTTTTGGGTGTCCTTGTGTTATGTGGGAGGGGTCAATCTCCAGGAGCTCATTTCTTGAGGCTAGATGCTCTCAAGAGAGTGTAAACTCAATTGGAATGCTACTGAACATGGAACTGCACCTGATTACCAATAAACTTTGTATACAATTCAAGTCATCATTCTGAACCTCTACAAGGAGAAATCCTTGTATTATTCCAAGCTATGATATAAGGTAGCCTAATTTAAAGTGATATTTACATTCTATTGAACATTACGTTTATTTGGAACAGTGTAGTTTCATTTTTCAAAACATCCATGAAACAAAAAACAATGAAATCAATACATTTATCAAGATGAACTATTGAAGATGAACCAAAAATTTATTTAGCCTATAAAGTGATGTTAATTCTTAAAAATTTGACTAGGCTAATTCAAGATCCAAGTTTTGATTTAAAAGATTTTTTATTCTCCAGTGTTATAAGTATAAAGGTGTTTAAACACAAATGATTTAGTTGAAATCCCTCACAGCATTTCCTGTAAGTTTCAACTTATTACCCTTAGGGTAACATGAGATGAGAGTACTTCTTCTATCAAAAACAAATAACAAAAAAGGAGCACCATATAATTTCTTATTTTTTAATTTGTGTGAAATTTATAGCCTAGTTAAGTTAGTGACAATTCATCACCACCCTCACTCCTAAAAGTTTTAGATATAGCTCTAGACAATATACAAAACTAAAGCTTAAAAGTGAAAAAATTCTTACTTTATATTAGGCTACACAGCAAGTTTCAATTTGCTAATTCATTATCCTCTAAACATTCAATGTTAATACCAATAGTAGCTCTAACTTAGTACCAGTAGTAGCCTAGTTTTTAAAACATTGCAGATATGACATAGCTAATGACAGCCTGGATTTACATAGTGTCTTTTGATATAGTTTAACATCCATCTTAATATTCTCTGAAAGTTCCATCTTAATGCCCTTAGCATTTCCTGATATGTTACAGATATAGGCTACACTTCTGCCAACCTAGTTGAAGATAGGCCTAGGCCTAGTAAAATATCATTAGATTTAATTGAACATCCTCTTCATATTCCCTAAGAGTTTCAACTTAAAATTCATAACAATTCTTGAAATATTGGAAATATAGCCTACACTTATGATAACTAGGATGCATTGAATTGTAACTTATAGAACTTTGGTTCAATCCTGCTTTCTAGGGCTACAATGAGAGAAAAATGAGATTTCTAGGTTACATTCTATGTATAAAGGACAAAAACAGCCCAGGTCTAATCTACTTTTAGCATTTTTCACTGTACCCACTGACCTAACTTATAATCCTACCTTTGCTCTTCACAATATACTACACACAATTTTTGGATATTGTTGTTGTTGTGAGAGGGATGATGGAGTATACAGATTGACTCTCTTCACTCCAATCCAATCCAATGTTTGGATGGGTTTTTATTCTTTTTCTTCCTTTTGGCTTTCTCTTATAATTTTTTTTTTTTTTCACTAAAAGCTTTTTCCAACAATGCTAAAAACTAGCATAAACTGGTTTTCCGCTGTTTGAAAATTAAGTAAATATCCATGGAAAATCCTAACTGCTAATATTTCTTAAAGGTAGAAAATTCATTTTTTGGTTTCTTAATATATTCTAAGGGATAGGTGGGCTATGAGGAATTGAAAAATGAAAATTAATTTTCAAGAGAATATATACTGGTAAAAAAAAAGATTAATGTTGCAAAATGAATCAAACTATTTTTTGTCTCCTCTCAAAGGAACATTTGTTTTTTTATTATAATACGTTTTGTCGTTCATTAATTTACGATCTGTTGCGTAATATCAGCTGCGCAGCTTTCGGAAACATATTCTGAGTCCGGGGTTACGCTAATTACAGAATATTAGGCCTTTTTAGATTCGGAAGCACATATCTATAAATGAAGAGCAATACAGATAAAAAATAAACAAAAAAGATTAGAAGGTAAACAAGGAAATATGAGCACAAAACAAAACTAATTCCAATGAACGATTGAATAGTGGCTATAATAAGTGAACTCTGACCAATGTACAAAGTGTAAGTGTTTTAGAGGCTTATGTATCTTCAAATGGTAAATGCGAATATATCAGTAGATAAAACTAGCCTTTGTGATGACAAATTTTTTCAAGAGTCCAATTAAAGTTGAACCTAATATGCCATCAAAAAAGGAAGGGGTAAAGGTAAAGATTGATGTTCTCCATGGCATTTATAGTCAGCAAATCTTCATGGAAAAGAATATAGGTGTAACTTAAAACCTTAGTGCAATTGATTTTACAACTATCGGCAACTTGGATACTTCCCATGTTCCCGACCATTAACAAGAAATCTTTAAAGCACAGACAGTTTTGGGTATGAGATAAAAGTAACTGCATCAGTTTGGGAGGCAAATGATGGGATAATATAGCTGAATCATTATAATAATACAGTTAAGTTTTTTTTTTTTTGACGCATAATCATCAACTTTTTTTGACAAATAGATCACCTGCTGATTCAATAGGTTGCTGTTTCACCATCGGGGGTCAAGTGCAAAAACGAGAAACTTCTTGCGCGATAGATACTGCATCTGGAGAATGGTGGAATTAAACTTAGATACTAACTTACTCTTTTAATTTAGATGATTTCCACACAGTACCATCTTCTTTCTGCATTGGTGGCAGGAGATCTATTTCAAAATATGAAAGCCAACCGCTCAATGGCTTTTTTAGTTCATTATATCCGCGTTTACTGCCCACGGAAACTTTTCTGGCTGTTGTTTATCAAGGAATTAAAGCATAAGTATTATGTCACTCCATACCAATTTGGTTTTCAGAAAGACGTAGGGTGTTTAGATACTCTCACCGTGGTTACTAGCTAGTCGATGCAGATAACAGCGATACAACTCTTTTTCTGACTGGAAAAGATGGCCGTGAGTCATTTGACTCTTTGATGTACGCCACCATGTATTTGAGCCAAACAAAGAGCGAATATATCTCCATGAGACATGTACTTGAGGTTGAAAATGCTCTATGTTTGTAAAGTTGCCAGGCAGAGAGCTTTTTTGCTGGTGCTACCTTCGGTTAATATAATTTATCCTGCTTATTCCTAGCATATCTCTTGTTTCTAACACCGAGTATATTTTGAATATCACCCGGTCTTTAGAATTAATTTGCAATATTCTTGAAATATTAAGCTAAGGGTTTGCTAAAATAGGTCTTTATTTTAAGATTGAAAATCCAAATGAGTTTCTTTTCAAATGGGAAAACTTTCCTGAATTTTTTTTCACCCCCTTCAACATTGCTTTGAAGGTAACCCTGTAGAGTAACCTCCCTGTCGACGTGACTAGCAGTTAGTAGATTACTTAAACAAACTTATAATCTACTTCTCTCTTATGTTCAGCTCCAAAGCTGCAATGCATGTGCTTCACTTGTCACAACACTCAGAATTGTATACAACGTAACTACAATACCATTTATAGTCCACTGTGCATCTTTAAAAAAAAATTTTATCCAAGCAGGCAGAAAAAAATAGTTTACATAATTCCAAATTCACTAATTACCTATTTCAGCTTCCCCACATGCTCAAATAAAAAAAAATGGTATAACATTAAAATCTCACAGAACCAATAATCAAACATAGCAGTTTAAAAACAGATTTGAAATCACAACTCAAAAAGTCACAGTTACATCTAACACAATTAATTTCCACAAC
This sequence comes from Artemia franciscana, assembly GCF_032884065.1. Classification (NCBI taxonomy): domain Eukaryota; kingdom Metazoa; phylum Arthropoda; class Branchiopoda; order Anostraca; family Artemiidae; genus Artemia; species Artemia franciscana. Next base: position 6,332,876 of record NC_088880.1, on the reverse strand, counting down.
AATCTGAGGATTTAAATTTTATTGCTTGCACCATTTATATATGTGCAATGTTTATGTAAGGTAACGTATGTTGCGTAATTTATGAATTATTTATTTAATTACTGTATGAATGTTTATTTGTATGCATATAATCGTTTATTCGTCTACTTCTTTATTGATGACTTTTTTTACTTCCTCTTCCTTGTTGTTTCTATTTACATCGTTAGTGTTTTTTTTTAAACTCGATGGGCTCTTCATAAGTTTATTCATCGTAATAACAGAAGGTAGAACGAAAAGAAAAAAAACATAAAAATTACTTTCCTGACTTTGAAGTTAGCAGAGCGTAATCTTTTTGAAGTATGGAAGGTCATATAGGGGCTGTGGGACGACTTACAAGCTGAAGAACAGTTGTTTATTAGCAATTACTTTAAGAATATTAAAAACCTCGACATAATACTTGATAAAAAAAAAAAAATTCAAAACCTCAAATGGCAGCAATTTAAAAAGGCCCAATGAGGAAATAAGAATTCTGAAAAAAGAATCATGAATATCTCAAGCTCATAAGAGGAGTGGGTTTTTTTGTGCATAAATTGCAAGAAGGTTTCTGAAAGGAGAGGCCAATTGCAAATTATTACTGCCTAGGTCCATGTATACTATTTGAAGTATCACTTTTTCAAAAGGACCTTACATTGTAGAGGAACTATGAAATGTCATTCTTTTATGGTCTCGTACTTTATGCAAGCACAAAATACCTGTGTTTGGCGTTTTGGGCTCTAGGATAACCAAACAAAGCTGCTAATCTCTTTATAATTTTCCTTATCGCAATTTAGCTGATTCCTCTTCCCGTCTAAGTTTCGTTCCATTTTGACTGTGATTTTTACAACACTGTCTCTTACGGTACTCCATTTTGATTTTGCTGTTACATTTGGATAATCTTTTGTTCTATATTTTATAAAAGTAAGTAGGTAGCATAATGAAGTTACTTTACAAAATTCTAGTTGATTTTTACTCTAAGCACTATCAGAGTAACAGTAAAATATACTAGATCAATGCGATCAAAATTCTATTTTTACTTAGCCTATGGGCTGTCTGCCTAGCAAGCCTAGGCTACTTGACAGTTCTTGGGGGACACTTAGCCTAATAAATTCTGGTAAATATATGCATGATTCTATAACATGATGAGTCGAGAACACTAATTAGTGCCTCTTTGTGCACATATCAAATAAACAAATTTTTAACTTGCAAATCTAGGCCTAATTTAAACTTCCCTTTTAGATCTAAAGTGACATCTTGACCCAGGCTAATTTCTTCTTTTTAAAACAGTAAAAGTGATAGCAAAATTCTAGTTAATTGACTTTTTGCTATCTCAGAAAGGGTTTAGGTTAGGAAAATGAAACTTTCAGGGATAAAGAAGTCAATTAACTTGAATTTTACCTAAGTGATTAAAAACATAATATAGAATTGTAACTCAATTCTTTCTAATTTAACCCATTTTAAACTTAGCCTATTGGCCTTCCATCTATGTTTAGATAGAAAGTAGGTTGTCCAAGACTAAGCTAGGCTGTAAGAAGCAATTTAAAGGAAATGAGAACCTCCTGGCAGGGTGTCAAGAAGGAAGGTTTGAGTAGGTTAGAATAGAGAAGTAGTATTTACAGATGTGTTGACCTTGGGCTGCTTGTTGCTGCAGTGAGATATTAGTAGTGATATTCCTAATAGCCTGGTTCTCAGGGAAAATATTTTGCTATGCAAATGGGAGCTGGCAATAGTTATAACTAGGTCTAGTCAATTTCAATTAACTAAGTTAGTATAGGCTAATTCCTTTATGAAATAGGCCTGTAGAAAGTGAGGGATGATATTTTTTTAATGAAACAGTGAATTCAGGAATACTTTCATCACTAAGCTGTGAATTAGGTGAACATAACACTTGTTGCCCTTTTGTATGCTCATTCTGAATATAATATTTGTACTGATTAAAAATCCAATTTTTGATGGATCCTTTAAGTTGATACCCTTTTCTCCTATCTTTGGCTAAAGAAGAAGGTTGAAAACAACAATTCTTACCTTAAATTACACTTGCCAGTAGTAGAATGATCATGAGGTTGCTGGTCAGTGAAGATGTGCTGACTGATCAGATGAGTCTATAAAGTGATTACCAAGGCTTGTAGTACTACTCCTTGTCAACTGGTGATTTGGGTGACTAAATACTGGCAGAAGAATATTCCAATTCCATTACTGTTTATCCCACACCTCCTTTACATTATTATCACATAAGATGGAACCAATTCTGATTACTGATACATTGGTTCCATAGAAACTTCCAAACTGAATGAATCTGTCTGTCCAGATGGCATTCATCTAAATATAATACATAAATGTTGTATGATTTTGTGTCAACCTCTTTCCTTGCTGTTCAAGTTATCATTAATTCTTTCCAGACTACCTCAGGATTAGAAAACTGTACTTATCATTCTTATATTTAAAAAAGGTAGAAAGGACATTGCTGAAAATTAGCATTACATCAGCAGTTGTTAAGGTTCTTGTGAGAATAATCAATTATGCAGTTGTTAAATAGTCAATTAATACATGGCTTTCATAAGCTTGAAGTTGGAATGTCTCTTGCCTCTCCATGTATAGAAAAAGACAAAGGTTCCTGAAGGTATGCCACTAAAGTGATATCTGCATGCAAGAGCTTTCCTACCCTATAAGACTATCAAAGTGGAATCTCTCTACACTTGTTTACAGGGAAGTAGACAGGATGCCATTTTAGCCTACAAGCTTTTGATGGCTAATACTCTCCCAGCATTATATCCTACTATTGATACCAACTCAAGAACTAGACCTGAAACTTGTCAAACAGTCTACAATTCAACCTACAACTCAACAGTCTACAATCCAGAGTCTACACTCAATTCTTTTCATCATGTACTGTCACTAGTTGTAACAAACTATCTAATGAATCAGTCTCTGCTGAATCTGTTGTTTCAAAACAAAGGCTAGACAATGAGTCCTCCTCAAGAGAGTGTAAACACAATTGGGATGCTACTGAACATGGAACAGCACCTTGTCACTAATGAACTTTGAATACAACTCAAGTCATCATTCTGGAGCTTTGTAAGGATAAATCCTTAGATTGCTCCTAGCTGCAATTTAAGGTAATTTAAGATAACCTGACAAAATAATGGAAAATTCATTGTTTGTAAACAATTTGGGGTATATATCTACATAATAAAGGGTCAAGGGATAAAGTTCATCTCCCTACAAAAATGAATGTGAGCCTGCCTCAACCTGATGGTCCTTTACCTTCCCCACCAGACTATGATATAAGCCCCAGTGGAAATTACCACAGTAATATCTACAGTTGTCCTTAAAGATTTACAAAAGTTAGATGGTTACAAGTCCCCAGGACCCATTAATATATATCCAAGACTACCAAAAGTAATCACAGAAGTGATTACAGACCCACTCATAAGAATCTTATAGATATCATTTATATCCAGAGAACTACCAGTAGACTGAAAAGTAGCTAACACAACACAGGTAGTCAAAAAAGTGATCATGCCAAGTCTGAGAATTATTGACCTATTAGCCTAACTTCAGCTGTTGTTGAGATTCTTGAAAGCATAGTCAATGATTCTCAAGCATTTAACTTCCAACAAGATCTTGTCACCCAAGGAGCATAGATTTCAGTCAGGGAGATCACTCTAAACAAACTTATTGAATTCAAAGTAATTACAAATTATGTTGACCAAGGACATCCAGTTGACCTTATGCTGCTTGAACTTGCTAGGCCCTTCAGCAGGGTACTCCATTGTCAACTGCACTCCAAATTATCTGCTTCTGGCATCAACATAGCTGTGATAGACTGGCTGATGAATTTCCTTACCTGCTGCAAGCAGATAGTCTATTTATTCAAGATGGATCAGCCAATCTTCTCTGATGAGACCATAGTAATGAATGAGACACCATAGGTAACTCTACTAAGCCCAACCTTCTTCCTGATTTGCATCAACATGTTTTCAGTCATGTGGATAATAATATGCACTTATTAGCTGATGATGCCAAACTTTTTGGCATTACAAACTCTCAGAATATCTAACACAAAATAAACAGGCCATAGGAATGGACTCAAAACTGGCTTCTCCAATTAAAAACAACCAAATGCTGTATTTTGCACCTTGGACCCAACAGCCCATTGGCTACCTACTCAATTTTCAATCCAATCACTAAAACAAGGGAGCATCTAGAGAATATGAAGGGGACCTTGGTGTCATCATTGATGACAAGTTGGGGTTCCACAGCCATGTTCAGCATGTTGTTCCCTAAGCAAATTCCATCCTTTGCCTGTTGAAACACACCATGAGTAGCCTTCATCAATCTTTTTATGGCACTTGGTATTAACCAAGTGACATATAGCAGTCGCCAATTCTGTCGGTCTGTCGGTCTGTCCTGGTTTTGCTACTTTAGGCACTTCCAGGTAAGCTAGGACGATGAAATTTGGCAAGCGTATCAGGGACCGGACCAGATTAAATTAGAAATAGTCGTTTTCCCGATTTGACCATCTGGGGGGGGAGTGGGGGCCCGGTTAATTCGCAAAAAATAGAAAAAATGAAGTATTTTTAACTTATCAGCGGGTATTTGGATCTTAATGAAATTTGATGTTTGGAATGATATTGTGTCTTAGAGCTCTTATTTTTAATCCTGACCGGATCTGATGACATTGGGGGGAGTTGGAGGGGGAAAACCTAAAGTCCCAGTTTTGCTACTTTAGGCACTTCCAGGTAAGCTAGGACGATGAAATTTGGCAAGCGTATCAGGGACCAGACCAGATTAAATTAGAAATAGTCGTTTTCCCGATTTGACCATCTGGGGGGGGGAGAAGGGGCCGGTTAATTCGGAAAAATAGAAAAAATGAAGTATTTTTAACTTATGAGTGGGTGATTGGATCTTAATGAAATTTGATGTTTGGAATGATATTGTGTCTCAGAGCTCTTATTTTAAATCCCGACTGGGTCTGATGACATTGGGGGGAGTTGGAGGGGGGGAAACCTAAAATCTTGGAAAACACTTAGAGTAGAGGGATCGGGATGAAACTTGATGGGAAAAATAAGCGCAAGTCCCAGATACATGATTGACATAATCGGAACTTATTTGCTCTCTTTGGGGTAGTTGGGAGGGGGGAGTAAGTCTTAAAAATTAGAAAAATGAGGTATTTTCAACTTACGAACGGGTGATCGGATCTCAATGAAATTTGATGTTTAGAAGGATATCGTGTCTTAGAGCTCTTATTTTAAATCCCGACCGGATCTGGTGATGGGGGCGGGGAGTTGGGAGGGGGAAACCTAAAACTTGGAAAACACTTAGAGTGGAGGGATCGGGATGAAACATGGTGGGAAAAATAAACACAAGTCCTAGATAGATGATTGACATAAACGGAACGGATCCGCTCTCTTTTGGGTAGTTGGGGGGGGGGGTTAATTCTGAAAAATTAGAAAAAATGAGGTATTTTTAACTTACGAATGGGTGATTGGATCTCCATGAAATTTGATTTTTAGAAGGATATCGTGGCTCAAAGCGCTTATTTTAAATCCTGACCGGATCTGGTGACATTGGGGGAAGTTTGGGGTGGGGAGACCTAAAATGATGGGAAACCCTTAGATTGGAAGGATTGGGATGAAACTTGGTTGGAAAAATAAGCAAAAGTCTTGCATACGTAATTTACATAATTGGAACGGATCCGCTCAATTGCGGGGGGGGGGGGGGGGGTAATTCTGAAAAATAAGAAAAATAACGTATTTTTAACTTACGAAGGAGTGATCGGATCTTCATGAAACTTCATATTTAGAAGGACCTCGTAACTCTGATCTTATTTTAAATCTCAACCGGATCAAACGTAATTGGGGGGGGGGGGCAGTTGGGGGGACCGGAAATCTTAGAAAATACTTAAAGCGGTGAGATCAGGATGAAACTGGATGGGAAGAATAGAAACCTGTCTAAGATACGTGACTGACATAACTGGACCGGATCTGCTCTCTTTGGTGGAATTGGGAGGGGGGAGGTAATTTTGAAAATTGAGGTATTTGTAACTTACGAAAGGGTGACCAGATCTTAATGAAATTTGATATTTAGAAGGATCTTGTGCTATAAAGTTTAACTTTAGGTTCTGACCTTCTCACAAGTGCCAAATGAGCTCTTGGCTCTTGGCTCTTCCGACCTCGTCCAAATGAGCTCTTGGCTCTTCCAACCTCGTCCAAATGAGCTCTTGGCTCTTCCGACCTTGTACCATATGAGCTCTCGGCTCTTCCGACCTCGTCACAAGTGCCATATGAGCTCTTAGCTCTTGTTAAAGTTCTTTTTAGAGCCCATCTGGATGTTGGCATATGTCTTGCTAGTCCATGTTATTGACAAGATGTAATGCTTACTGAGAGGTGAACAACAAAGTGCATGAAAAGTCTGAAATCAGCTGCATATGAGGGCTGCCTCAAGTAACTCAAGCTACCTACCCTTGTCTACAGATGCATGCATATAAGTATGATGCTGACTTTCAAGCTTCAAAAGGAAAACTGCCATCTTCATTGGTAGCCATAGTATCAGTCATCATTACACAAGAGGACACTCAAAGAATCTCCCAATGTAAAACTCCCAATCAAGAATGTGTCAAATGTACTTCTGAAGAAGAGTCATAAACCACTGGAATAAATTGAAGGAATCAACTGTCAGCACTCCCTCCCTCCAGTCATTCAAATATTAACTTGACAAGGAGTGAGAGAAGAGGAAGTGGAGGTTTGACTGGGAGTCATTGACTCAAGAGCAATGCAGGTTCAGAGGACCTTAAAGCTCTCAAATGGATTAAGGTTAAGGTTAGTCTTAGGTTGATAATTAGTGAGTTGATTGGAAAATTTACCGGCTTTTGCTTAGTCTAGATACAGGGTTAAGACTCTAGACAAGAGAATTCTATCTAAACCTATCTTGGAAAGTGGGCTAGTTGAGTCAGGTAAATGAGCTTTCAGGAATGTTGAGTGACCTATTGCTACCTTGGAATAGGGCAAGATCCTTAGTACTCATCAGACCCATCTTGAACAAAGATTTTTTTTAAATGTAGATAGTTTTTCATAAACAATGAAAACAGAGACCTTCTCTTTGACAAGATGTATGTAGCTTTAGATAGTTGAGATGGTGCTTGTTGGTATGGTAGTAATCTTGGATTTTTTTTTCAATATTTAACTTGGACAAAAGTTTTCCTTGCAGCATAGCCTATTTAAATACAGTCAATATTTTACATCACTTGGCTACAATGGGAGGTAAAGGTCTAGAGTAAAGGGTATTGAGAAGGAAACATGTTAAGACAAAAATTCTTAGTTCATAATATACAGAATAATTTTAGCCAACATATTTTTAACTGTAGCTTCACTATACTTTACCTCTCCCCTTCATATTTGCTAATATATAGCCCAAATTCTATGTTTCCCATGCATTCTGCCAATGCATTTCTTGTGTTTCAACCCATTACCTTAATTTGCACTTCAGAGCCAAGTTGAGGTCTATACTGGTTCTGTTATGCTCTGTGTTGAGGATGGTGAATTGTGCCATGCACCTGTAAATTGAATCAATCATGATGAAAAAAAGGAAGAAAAACAAGAGTTACAGGTGGCAGAATAACTCATCCTAACCACCTCAAGTTTTGGACCTTTCCAATAGCCCCAGATCTCTGCCCCATAATGCATCACTGGTACTATCTTACTTGTCCAAATTCTCTTATGTACTCTAATATCTCTCACTCGTCTAAGACTACTCCTTGCTATTTCACTGCTAATATACCTCCCCCTTGCATTCACTAGATCCGGATACCCACTGAATTTCCCATTACTAGTAAACTTTACCCCAAGATAAACAAATTCATTATTCACTGGTATAGTTTCACCTTTAAAGAAAAAATTCACATCTTCACTTTCCATGGCTCTACGACCAAATATCATCACCACTGACTTTTATGTGTTCAGGATTAACTTCTTCTCTCCCAAATAAACCTCCGTAATCTCTAATAATTGTTGCAGTTTCTCCTTTGTTTCAGCCAGTAATATGATGTCGTCAGCAATTAGTAGGAAGCACAGTTTAAGCAAATCTATCAATATCATTGGTGCATTGTTCTCAACAAAAAATTCATTGGCATCATTTAAATAAAGGCTAAACAATTTCGGTGACAGCACACATCCCTGCTTTAGTCCCAATAAAGATTGCACCAGAGTTGAGCACTTTCCTGCCACTTTCACTACTAACTTCACATACTTATACATTTTGCACAGCAACAATACAAAATAGTGAGGCAGTCCTAAAGATAACAGGTTTAGCATTAACAGGTTCCTATCCACATTATCATATGCTCCTTTCAGGTCTAAAAAAGCTGCAAATAACCTCCCCTCTTTTCCTTTCCTATACTTCTCTACCAAAATTCTCAAAGTAAAAATATGATCTACTGCACTATGGTTTTTTCTAAACCCTACCTGAAAAGGGGATAACAGTTCCTTTACCTCCAACCACTTCCCTAATCTTGATTCTATAACCTTGCAGAAAATCTTACTCATCACATTTCCTAAACTAATTATTCTATAATAAGCTTAATCACAACTGGGATAATGCTTGCTCTCCAACTGAGTTCTATATCCTTCCTTTAATATTAATTTAAAAAAAAACACTTTCCACAAAATAGTTTTTCAAAAAAGGAAAGAACTCCATTAAACCAAAAAAGAAAAAAAAAGGAAAAAGGAACCAAATAATCTACCAAGCATACAACTACCACAGTCAGCATTAATAAATAAATGAAACCCAAAACAAACAGAAATTACAAAAAATAATTGAGTCAAACTCAAAATGAACAGAAATTAGCATGAGTAAGGTTCAAAACTCCTATGCTTTCTAAAAGCCAGAATTTAATTTGCACTTTACTGAAAAAATCAAATGAATATGCATTGTCAGTTTAATATATATATATGCTGATATTTATTCCTTAAAATATTAATAAATTGTTGATTTCTTAAATTTATAAAAGTGAAAACATTTCAAAGAATTTTTTTAAAGTAGATCTAAACTAGAACTTATAATTTTTAATCAATCTAGCTCCATTAAAATATCAATGATATTTCTAGCTATGATAGAGCATTGCATATGTCCTTATATGCCCTTTTAATAACTGCATGCATATAGTTTTTTTTTTGTTTAATTTAAACTCCCCCTAAACATTCCCTCAAAGTTTCAACCTAATGGTATTAGAATAGAATAAAATAGAATATGATTTATTGGCTAAAATAGCACACAATCTACCATAAGCATGTCAGAACAATTACAATGATAAAAGAGATGTTAAGGAAGGGATAAACATAATTACAAAGTCAAATCAATTATCAAAATCCAAAACAAAATAGGGAACAAAAGAGTTTTGTAACTCATGGTCAACATTTGGGGACACAAGCATTAAGTCTTGTATTAGGAAGGATTGGGGGATTTTCTTTGAAGGGGGGAGAAGAAATCAATGATAGTCAGAACTTAGGCACTTGTGCCCAAAGTTCATGGTAAGGACGTGACATCATGATTCCAATGTAGGAAGTTCAAGTCTAGCCAAACCTTCATTAGAAGTAGTATAGGATGTCCTATACTACTATAATTTTTAAAACTCTTTGAATGCTTTCAATTTTAGAACATTGGACATTGGTCAACCCAGGGTGCCAGGCAGGGTAAGCATATTCAAGACAGGGTATTATGTAAGAATAACAAATTATTTTAAGGTTTAGGATTGATATGGAGAACTTTTTGAGAAGGGAGAAAGATTTAGATCACTTCAAAGACCACACTGTCTTTCCATGACAAAAGTAAAACAGTTCAAAATAGGGATGATACCTTTTTATTGACAGTGAACAGAAATAAAAAGAAATATCACTGTCAATAAAAAGGTTTCATCCCTATTTTGAACTGTTTTACTTTCGGAGAAAGATTTAATGAGAAAACTACCAGATTTAAATAAATGAAAAGTGTGGGACTTCCATTATGGTCATTGTCCAACTGTACACCAAGCAGTTTAACTGTACTTAAATTTGGAATACAAAGGCAATTATTGATTGGGGGTATATTTTCAAAAAAGGAGAAGAGCATTAAACTGCTTTTAGGTATGCTTAGGTTGGGTTTATTGCTGTCAAGATCGTTCTTGTAGTTGTTAATTAGTGTTGTTAGTTGCAGTGACTGAAGAAGCAGCATTAAATGTATACACACAGTGTTTTCTTGCTAGTTCAAAATCTGCAACCTATGAAGGTATGAAGATGAAGTTTTCAGAGAATATTTCTATTGTACAGGTGACAACCTACCATCCAAATGCAGGTTGTCAAAAGGGCATATCAGCAATATCTCTGGAACAGTTTTGAGTGTGAAATTAAAACTTATGGTACTTGTTTTGGGGGATGTTGAGCAAATCAAAAGACAATATTTGCATCATAATATTTCTGCTTCTACTCCTACAACTATTACTACTGCTACTATTATTATTACTGCTACTAAAGCTAAGACTGCTACTATTAACTGTGTTCCTACTGCTACTACTATAAGATAAGATAAGTAGCAGTAGGGTATTAAGGCAAAGATCTTGGGCAATATTGTATATGTATGAAAATAAATTGAAACACTATGCCCGTATAGGTTGTCAAGAGGCTGTATCAGCAATGCCTCAGCACTGGTTCATGGTATTAAGTAAAAAATTTCATTGTGTGTTGAAGGGGATGTTGAAAAAAGGTGCTATTTGCATACTTCTTCTAATGCTGCTACTGCTACTACAACAGTTGCTATGCATAATTACTGAACTTTTCAACAATGCTGAAAAAATTGATGTCAACTTTGTTTGGATGTTTGTTATGAGAAATGATAAGTTTTTTTTTTGGGGGGGGTGGGGTCTCAAATCACTTTGACTCTTAAAAAGGGCACTGTAGCTTCAAATTTAAAATCAAATGAGACACTTTGTGGTACCACCATCCAATCCATAAAACCTTATATGCCTCCAGGCCATAACTTCAAGCCCTTGTCCCAGGACTCTGGGGGGTTGTGCCAACCCAGGAGGCATTGTTATATGTCCTTTAGTTTATTTTAAACAAAATCGCCATCGCTTAATTTCAATCAGATACAGTTAAAAGAGGGGTGGTTGGATGGGAGGGGTTACTTGACATCCATCACTATCAACGCTTAAAAGAGAACTATAACTTCCAATTTCAACCAATTGAGCCACCTCTAAAGTTTATATAACAATCCCTTTGATAAGAACCTTCAATGCCCCAGGTGTATAATCTACAATCTACACTCACTCTCAGACTCTGGTGGTTTGTATCCACCTCAAAAGCCTTTTTATATGATATTTGGACTACTTTGAACAAAATAACTGTCTTGAAATATCTATTGAATACATCTCAGATAAAATGACATGTTTGGGGGGGGGGGGGTGTAGCTGTGCTCTGAGTTACTGAGTCCTAAAAAGGACTCTAGAATTTCTGATTACCAATCCAATGAGTCCTGTCCAAAGCACATATGACCACCCTTCTATGAGAACCTTATATGTCCCCTGGGCATAACTTATAAGCCTTGCTCTGAGAGATGTAGGGGGGGGGGGCAGAGTTGTCCTTCTCACAGACATAATTTCAGAAAAATTCAACTACATTGAAAAATGGTTATCTCCTAATTTTCTTTGGAGGTGTTAAGAGAAATGAGGAGCACGGAGGGGGGGCTGGTCGCTCTCAAATCACTTTGACTCTTAAAAAGTGCACTTGAACTTACAATTTCAAATCAAATAAGCCTCAACTGATGTTCATACGACCACCCATTCCATAAAAACCTTACATGCCCACATGGCATAACTTACAACCCTATCCCCAGTGTCATAATTAACCCATTTAGAGAAATGTAAATTAAAAAATCGACCAGAATTTAATTTTAAAAAACTATCCAAAAAATGTTTTTATCTTGAATAGTAAAGAGCCATATTAAAACCTAAAGCCAACTGAAATAAGGTCATATGGCAAGCTAAGCTTAAAACAAATAGAAACTATTGTGAGTGAATAAATGGAAATTAAAATGAAGAATTACATAAAACTTAAAAATAACTTATGCTCCTATAAAATCTAAAACAAACAAAAATTAAAATAACAAAGAATACAGAAAAACAAAGAAAAATGGGGATGGGTTTATAAGGCCAAAGAAAATACTAGACGAAAAAAAATGAACAAATGTTCATTTTTTTCAAAATGTTTTGAAAGGGCAGCCACCTCTCTTCTTCTGTGCTAAAAGTGAATGTTACAGGAAAACACGTTCACATTTTCTGAACAAAACAAACCAGATAAAAATTAACAATACAGAAAATAAATACAAAACCTAGAAACCAAAGAACTTGGAGAACTGTCAAAAATAGCAAACAAATAAAATTAAAAATTGGAAAGCCAATAAAATGACTAATCAAGTTAAACATAAACAACCATAAATTACTATGAATGGATAAATGAGACCTAAACGAATTAAAATTAAAGTAAATAATAACATCAGTATTAAAACTAATAGATATGCCTTACTGGAAATGATGGGTATTTAGAACAGTTTATTTTTTATTTGTCAAAACATCAACACTGACATAAAAAAAAATTACACCATGAATCAAGATTGCACAAAAGAAAAACAAATTCTTAAAATAATCACCTCTGGGACATACAATTTGATTTAGCTATTCCAAATGGACCTTCTTTTTTTTAGACTTATTCCTTTTCGTTTTATTTCAAACAAATGGAAAATTGGCGACTAAGGAAAACTCTCAGAACAATCATTATTGTTCGAATTTAGGTTAATTTTTGGTCATTTTGTTTTTTAGACAATTTGTTTAGTTTGTTGAAGCAATTGTTTAGTTGTTTAGTTTGTTGATATCAATTTACAAATTGATAAATCGTCATTGATTTTCTGTACATTCGAAAAGAGTTTGTGTAAAACAAAGAAACTATAAACAGAATACAATTTATATCAGGCTCATTAAACTAAATTGATTGTTTAATTAATTCCTGGAAGTCTCAGCAAGTTTTTATTTTATTGTTCTCTGTTGATAAAAGAGAATCTGTTTCAAATATATTGTGTTTTCTGGTCTTTTAAGATCAAAATTATTTATAGCCAAAATTAGTTTCAGTTTTTTTTTTCTGCACAGGTGTCCACCTAGCCCAGTAACCTATGAATTTAATTTTCAAGCCAATCAGGGGGCACAAGATTTATGGCTGCATTTTCGGGTGTCCCAAATCTTTTAATCTGACATTATCAAAAATATTGTTAGCCCTGGTCTATACGAAAAAATTTAGAGGCTGTTTTAAATACAACTCTGTGCTTAAAAGACAACCCATTTATTTCCATAGCTATAAAAGAGCGTGTGTATGAATGGGATGATGGGCTATGATTTTTTTTTTGTATTTTTACTTTTTGTGTTTTGGTTTTAGTTTTATTGTATTTTTATTTATTTTGATTTTTTTTTATAGATGCATAGAAGGAGGAATTCGCGAAGTCGAAGTCGTCCACGGCGTTCTTCGTCTCGCTCACGAAGCTATAGTTCTAGTAGCTCATCTTCAAGTTCTCGGTCAAGGAGTAGAACTCGATCCCGCTCTCCTCGGTATGATCCTTCACGCTCACATTCTTATCGAGATGAGCGAAATAGGGGCTGGAGCTGGAGGGAAAAAAGGATAGAAAGATATGGTCATGACAGTTATGAACGTAAAAGGTTAGTCTGTTTATCCTATACTGAAATTTAGGGGGCTTAGGTATGTTAGAAGAATGCAAAAACTATTGAATTCAGACGGCAAGCTGGTACTATTTACGAAAAAACTTAAAATTTTCTTTTTTGCATGCAGAACAATTATCTGTATAGTGCAGGTACTAATATTCTGATTCTCCGCCTTCAGCTTGGAGTGGGGGGAAATCAGCCAATGCTTCCTGTGTTCACCCCCCTGATTTCTCGAGATGCCTGTTAAGAACTGGGTCAATTTCGGCTGAGCTTGCATAGTCATGCTACTGAACCCTGTTTCATACCAAATAACCATCAACACCAGAACTCAAACCCCTGTCACTTTGGACACTGGGATTCCCAGTTTAGCGTGCGAACCGCTTGGCGAACAAACTTATTAAATGGTATAGTGGTTCAGCATTGATTTGAAGGTTCTGAGTTATCTTCACCTGCAACATCTATGATCCATCAATGCTTATACATCATGTTTTTTTTTTGTTTTTTTTTTTCTTGAAGAAGTAGAAAGCTTTGGCACCAATCTACGTTATATAAGTAAACTATCGACCGTTGACTGTTTAAATGTAATGTGCTAACACCGCCTCAGTAAAAATAATTTCTATGGTGCCTCAAGTCAAACAAACTACCACTACCACCTAACCTTAGTTGACCATACTCAGGCACTAAACTTGACAGTTCAATGTCACCTAACCAAACTACCACCTAGGTGTACAAACTTAGGTGTTTGCACACCTAGGTGTACGAACTTTGTACTTAGGTGTACAAACTACCACCTAACCTTAATTAACCATACTCAAGCACTAAACTTGACAGTTCAATGTCACCTAACCAAACTACCACCTAGGTGTACAAACTTAGGTGTTTGCACACCTAGGTGTACGAACTTTGTACTTAGGTGTACAAACTACCACCTAACCTTAATTAACCATACTCAAGCACTCAACTTGACAGTCCAATGTCTAGAATCTAAAGAGCTTCTACAATACATGTAGCTGATTAAGTACGTAAATGGATTAAGGATGGATTAATTGATTATAAACTGTTCAATTTAAAAGTATATAAACCAATTATAATTGTTGGATTTAAAAGTAGAAAGGACGGATTTTTCGGCGAATAATAATATTTTATGACCTTCATGTTTAGCACAGTTGACATGATACTTAATATTGTAGCTGATTGTTAGATTAAAAATAAGCGAAAAGGACGACCGTTTTGGTAAATTATCCTAAATGAGAACTCTACTGTGCGAGGTGAATAAGGTCTAATCTTATAAGGCTCATTGATTTAGAATTCGTTCCGGAATTCATTCCTCAAGCACAAAGTGTATCACAGCTGAAGAATCATATTAAAAAAAAAAAATCAGGAACTTGGTAAATTTAAAGGTTCGAGAGAAGTTTTTTTTTGTGTGCTTGAGATAAGACCCTATTTTTTCGAGTTTGGGTTGTTTAGTTTCGTTTCAGGTTCGAGAGAAATACGTTGAATTGTAGATGGCATACTTTCCTAGTTTCGCATTTTTAATATTTAAAAATAAAAAAACATGAACTTGGTAAAGTTAAAGGTTCGAGAGAAGGTTTTTTTGTGTGCTTGAGAGAAGACCCTATTTTTTCGAGTTTGGGTTGTTTAGTTTCGTTTCAGGTTCGAGAGAAATACGTTGAATTGTGTGTTGAAATGTAGATGGCATGTCTTTCTAGTTTCGCATTTTTCATATTAAAAAAAATGGAACTTAGTAAAGTTAAAGTTTCGAGAGAAGGTTTTTTTTTGTGTGCTTGAGAGAAGACTTTTTTTTCGAGTTTGGGTTGTCGAGTTTCGTTTCGGGTTCGAGAGAAATATGTTGAATTGTAGATGGCATACTTTCCTAGTTTCGCATTTTTAATATTTAAAAATAAAAAAACATGAACTTGGTAAAGTTAAAGGTTCGAGAGAAGGTTTTTTTGTGTGCTTGAGAGAAGACCCCTTTTTTTCGAGTTTGGGTTGTCGAGTTTTGTTTCGGGTTCGAGAGAAATACGTTGAGTTGTGTGTGGAATTGTAGATGGTGTACCTTTCTAGCTTCGTATTTTTCATATTAAAAAAAAAAAAATCAGGAGCTTGGTAAAGTTAAAGGTTCGAGAGGGTTTTTTTTGTGTGCTTGAGAGAATACTCTTTTTTTCGAGTTTGGGTTGTCGAGTTTCGTTTCGGGTTCGAGAGAAATACGTTGAATTGTAATTCGGATACCTTCCAAGTTTCGCATTTTTCATATGTAAAAATAAAAATCAGGAACTTGATAAAGTTAAAGGTTCGGGAGAAGTTATATTTTGTGTGCTTGAGAGAAGACTTTTTTTCGAGTTTGTGTTGTCGAGTTTTGTTTCGGTTTGGAGAGAAATATTTTAAATTGTGTGTTGAAATGTAGATGGCATGCCTTTCTAGTTTCGCACAAAACTATAAAACCATAAAACTAGTATATGAACGAAAGTTCTATTGAGTTTTATTGAATAGAACTAAGAGTTGGTTGAAAATTATAACCGACTCCAAACATTTTCAGTATACTGACGATGACTCCTGAAACTTTAAACATGAGTGCTTTGACTCCAGCTTCAACTCCAAACTGTAATACTTAGCTATCACATTTAGTTATTTGTAGAAGTTTATCGACCTGAAAGTAACCAGTAGTTCACGAGAACTTAGTGACATCGTTTTTACTTTTTTGTAAGCCTCATCAGAGATTGTTTTAATGGTTCTAGGCCTTCCTGGAAAATATCCCTCATCAGAAAATACCCCCCGAAAAACACCCTCCCCGCGTGGAAAATAGGGTTTTCCAAGTTTGAGAATTTCAACTGAGTTGTGAATTTTATCTTTCTAACCAAGTTGCGTTTGTTATTGCCACTTTTTATCAGTCTTTAAGAGTATTTGGCTTGACTCCAGCCTTTATGTTTCCAATTCATAACCCCAACTGCGACTCCAGACATTCTCAGTATACTGACTCCAGATGTGGCTCTTCAACAATTGCACTATACCGGCTCCAACTCCATTCACCAAGAATTAACTGAAACTGTGACTCCACAGCCCTGAATAGAATCTAAAACTGTCATAGCTGTCCAAAAGAGGGGATTCCAACATTCAAGAATTGCGAGCACCTGGTGCCAAGTGCATGTCTGGCCAGAAGGTGTCATGCGTGGTGGAACCATTCAACACATGTAGGACTCCGATACGTATCCCAGGTGGTGAAGAGTGCGAGACCCCTAGTACAATACTTTGTGGCGGAGAAACAGGAAGGAGAATAAAAATTTTTGATTGGAAAGCCCATAAGCTCAAATAGAAGAAGAATTATTAAGATTTCTGGCAGCCTTTCAGCATTCAGAAATCCAAGAGAAAAAGTTTAGTGTCTTTTAATATTTTAATAGTCTATTAATTAACTATTAAATATCAATATATATAATAGTTTAAGTGATTCTTCATTTGCTGTGAAAAATTGCCGACTTTGTAGACTTACAACTATAAATATGGAATGTTAAGGGATTATAAATGCATAAAGGATCTGAATTTTTCAGTTAACCTTGCAATTTGCAATTTTTATGTGACTGCATTTCATTGCAATATAAAAATTTGATTACACTTTTTATAGAATAGAGTATGTTTATTGAAACTAATTAAAAAATGTAAATTGTAATCAATTTGGAGTCGAAGTTCGCATTTTTTGCTTTAGGGTTTATTTTTACGATTTGAAAATCATCAATACCATGGCGTTATAAATAAATACTGGACCTGGATTTCTCAAGTAGCTTTACAAATCATACATAATAGTTTGCTTAATCTTAAACTATAAAGTTTCCTGTAGTCATGACTAATATTAATCATTAAACTACATGTTCGTTTTGTTGACAGTTAATGTGTATGATTAATTATGACAGGTGTATGACAGATGACAGGTGTATATATAAAGTAAGTTCTTGACAGAGAGGATTGTTATGACAGTTTTTAGTACAAGAGCTTTGTCTTTCTGTTTTTCTGAAGCTTTTCTTTTTCCACATAAAAATTAGATGGCGATATTTTTGCTTATTTTGTTCAGTTCAATTTGTTTAATTAAAAAATGATATAACATATAATATTGTGCCGTATGTCGTTAAAGTAAATCGTCATTAACTTTGCTTCGAAAACAATCAAATCTAAGTGCCATTATGTTATAGGCATCTGGATATCTAGTTTAAAGAGGGGGTGTAAGAATCAGTCCCTCCATCACCTGTGTTTTAGACCTATCCTCCGTCACGTATGTAATAGGCATCTGGATATCTAGTTTAAAGAGGACGTGTACGAATCAGTCCCTCCATCACCTATGTTTTAGACCTAACCTCCGTCACGTATGTAATAGGCATCTGGATATCTAGTTTAAAGAGGGGGTGTAAGAATCAGTCCCTCCATCACCTATGTTATAGACCTATTCTCCGTCACCTATATTATAGGCATCTGGATATCTAGTTTAAAGAGGGGTGTAAAAATCAGTCCCTCCATCACCTATGTTATAGACCTATCCTCCGTCACCTATGTTATAGGCATCTTTATATCTAGTTTAAAGAGGGAGTGTAAGAATCAGTCCCTCCATCACCTATGTTATAGACCTATCCTCCGTCACCTATGTTATAGGCATCTGGATATCTAGTTTAAAGAGGGGTGTAAGAATCAGTCCCTCCATCACCTATGTTATAGACATCTTGATATCTAGTTTAAAGAGGGGTGTGAGAATCAGTCCCTCCGTCACCTATGTTATTGACTTAAAATCGGTGAATTATTTCTAATAGTGTGCCCATTACGTTTGAAAAAAAAAAATGAGAGAAAAGTACAGAATCATGATTTTGCTTAACAGAAAACTCTAGAGGTCCCCACAGGCTACCCTAGATTGTATAATAGAATTTTGTAGAACTTTCAATTTGATATTCCGTTAAACACCTCGTAGAACAGTCTGTATAACCAGTGCCAGATTGAGGTATCAAAGGGCAGGCTTGGCGAAGAGAGGGGGAGGGGTCTCAGGCTAAAATAGGTCCTGTGTAAGATTGTTTAAACTTTGATTTTTTGAAAGTGCATATAAAAATATTTTTTTAACTGAACAGAAATTTTAATGATATGAAAATTAAGAGTCCGCAGTTTTTTTTGTATTTTGTCATGAAGTCCTTGCATAAATCCCCTGTGCATTGGTGTTCAGATAAATTTCCATTCCTGCAGAAATATAGGCAACTCCTGCGAGACCACCAAAACTGATCAGTCAAATTTGAATCAGTAATAGAATTTGAGTAATTGTATAATACCGTAGTTGCTCCTGTAGTATTCTTAATTGGTCATGCAATGCTGTCATTACTGCTACTGCTACTACTAATAACTCACCGCAGCACCAAGCCGCCTGAGGCCCACACAGCTACGCACGCTTCTCCTCCAACTCAATCAATTCAAAGCCTCCCTCTTTACACCCTCCCATGAAGTTCCCTTTTCCTTTAAATCCTTATTTATGATACCCTCCCATCACCTGACGAGGGACACCTACTTTCCGTTTAGCCCGAGAAGGTTGACCGAAAAGGACAATCTTCGGTAATCTGTCATCCTTCATCCGCAGAACGTGGCCTAGCCACGTCATTGTTCCAGGTATATGATATAATTGAAACATCAAAAAGAGAGCAACATCCACATAAAATTATAATATAAATCATAATTAGCAATTAAAATTATACGCAATTAAAGCAATAAGAGCAATTAAAATTATAATGAACAATTCGATGTCGAACATTGTATTGGAGATAATTTTGAATTTAAAAAAGAGGGAATAGTTGTGGGAAAAGTCAAAGTCATGGCCAATTGTAGAAAAAAGCCAAGACAGATTGTTGAATTAAGTGGGCAGCCCAGTCAAGGGTTAATTTTATCCTGGGGAACACACGCAGGTTGACTACGGGTTGACTTACTTGAAAATTTTCCTCTCATGGCTATCACTCGACAATGCTGAACTAGAGTCAACCCTGTCATGCTAATTCACGGTGGGTTGGGTTCAACCTGTTGGAGGTTCTCTCTCAGGTTAATTCACGGTCGAGGAAGGGGGAAGCAGCATATTGACAAATTTGGCAATCTATTTACAACTGATTACCCCGATAGCTCGTATTATACGAGACAGACAATGACTGATGTGTCATTGGGTGGCTCGTCATTCATTGCTTCCAAAAGTCACTGTTATTACCTACCGTCTTCATTTGCAGTGACACTACCCATATAGAGGTACACTACATATAGAGATATAGAGACACTACATATAGAGCTATAGAAGCACTACCCATATAGAGGTTATGGGTAGGGGAAGGAGTAAAGAAACTTGTCTCTGATGTCTGTTGTTTGTGACCAAGCCTCTAGGTTCTGACCTTTGGTATCCCCTTAGAATAACCGTTACTTAATAAAATAAGTCCACTATGAATCTTAAATTGAGACATCTCTAAGAAAATGTTGGACACGACGTGTATTATCATCAATTATGGGATTTTTTTTTCATTTTTGTGTGGGCTCTTCTGACGGAAAAACTTCTTAAGAGCGGTACCATTCAATTCCTTAATCAACACTTCCTTTCAAATATAATGGCAGCTACTGTGACGGCTGAACCCCCCCCCCCAACAGAGCCGGACATCGCCCTAGGCTATATAAAAAACCTCAAGAAAATACGTAAGAATGACATTTTTAATTTATAATATGCAGAGAGTTAAATCAAATTCTTAGGTTTCCTTCCATTTCCATCTATGTTTTTAATCATTTTTAAATAGTATATTTATCCCTCTTTTTTATCATTTCGTAATTACATGATTTACAAGCAATAAAAGAAAAGGATAAATGTATTATTTAAGGTGTTATAAACCCTACCAGGGTAAGGGAGCCCAGTTGTCATGCTAGCGATCATTATATTTGGAAAAAAAAAGAAGAAGAAAAGCTAAATAGGTGTCTTAATTTGAGAAAACACCGATAAAAGGATAAGTAAACCATTTTTAACTATTTCAGCAATGAACTTTAACGTGCTTATACCCTATAGCTGAATTTTTTTTTCTTAAGTAATAAAAAGCTGCCAATAAACATTGTGCGTGCCCTGAAGTTCAGCCTCCTGGCGCGCCACTGTCGTGCGCTTAAGAAGCAGCTTTTTTCCATTTAAACCGCCATTTCGAACTTAATGGGTCTTGGGGTTAAGACTGCATATCTGGTAATACTGCCATGTAAATGAATTATTACAGATGATGCACATCTCTGTTGTCATCTCTCAACAAAAGAAATTAGTATAAATAATATCAAAGAAAAAAACTGCGTTTACCCTTGAAGCGTAGGTTTGCCTAGGCAACAGTTAATTGATAAGCGTCGCCTTATAAATAGACATGGGAATCCTCATAGATGGCGTTTCGTTCTTGTCTGTTGTTTTCAGCGATACCACAGAATACTTTCTTGATTTAGGTAGCCATCATGTTGCAGAAGGTTTTTTCAGCGAGTGTTTGTAGTTTTTTGCCTCAAGTAGCCTACCTCATAGCCATGATTAAGAAGAGGGCACACTAGGAAGGGTTTTTATTTTATAATGTTTTTTTTTTCATTTAACCTAAACATCCACCAAATCCATCATTTTCGGCTGTCCTCATTTCTCTAGTAAAAATATTTCAGTCCCTACAGTATATTCTGGTTCCTCCCATATCAATATTTTGACGGATATCAGATGACTAGTGTTGATATAAAGGAGGTAGCTATTCACCCCTCATTGCAGAAATGTATTTAGTGTGAATAAGAGTTAACATTCATTTGCACAAAGACGGAAGGCGTGGTGGTCATCCCTCTGGCTTCATCTTTGTCAAATGAGTCACCCCCCCCCCCTGACAAATTTAAATATAGCGACCTGTGAAATCATCTTCGGCTTTACAGCCACTACCTGTCATCTGTCACTTTTTGTGGATTCTTTCTTTAATGGTGATATCTCAGTATTACCTTCTACGCATTAACCCCTTCTGTGTATTATTCCCCTACTTATTACCTTCTGGTTCTCCCTTCCCGATATTATATCGAACATCAGATCACTGAAATAACATCTGTGGATTAGATGACCTTGATTGATTTATGCAACATCAGTTGCATTTTGTATTTTTATGTGGGAAAAATACTTCCCGCTATTTAAGAGATGAAGAAGCTGTATCGTAAGATCCGAAGCCTGAGAGCATATGGTTGGAGCCTCTTAAAACTAATCGACGGGGGAAAATAAAGGCTGTAAAGACTTTCTATTTTGTCTTTGCTTTCCTGAAAAAATAAAATGGACTTTAAACTCAGATTCTCCTTTCTCAGCCTTAACAGCAAAATATGCTTCAGGCGCGTACGTGAGAGGAGTACTGGGGGGATATATATATATATGTATATATATATATATATATATATATATATATATATATATATATATATATATATATATATATATATATATATATATATATATATATATATATATATATAGGCGTGTATGTGTGTACTTACATAAATTATATACTTATTATTACATAGAAACAATTTAAGATATGTGTTTGAATGTGGTTGGGTAGAAAGCCTAAAACCCTTAAATTATCGTGAATGTCTTTGAAATATGATTCAGAATATTTTCTGGGGAGGAGGAACCCCAAATCCTCGTGAGAGGAGAGGAGTGGTTGGGGGGGGGGGTTCTGTTTCAGACCACCGGACATTTCAATGTTCTTGTTGGCTCTAGAGTTCAAAGGCTCTGTTCAACTAACGAACTAGAGTGTTTAAGGCCCATTCACAATCAGATTGTGCTAATATCGAGTTTTAGCTAGTTCTAATTTTGGGAATCAGTTGAAACAAAATCTCTTCACAGTAGAGATTTAGCTAGCGTCCAGAGCAGGATTGGCCGAAACCAAAGTTTAATAGATATTTAACTTAGCTAAGGCAGAGCACATAGGAATTTTGTGGAATTTTTTGATTGGCTAATGCCCGAACCTTCTTCAGATAGAGAAAAACTACAAACAAAAAATAAATATGGGGCTCGGGATTCAAACCCAACTACAGCAACAAGGTGAAATACTGGGAGCAGCTACTGAGGCTCGTCGGAGCTCTGGAACATTAGTACGACAGGAAAAACAAAGACGACATGAGATCTGAGACGAAGACAAGTACATGAGATAGTTATGACATTACGTCGCCTGAAAGCGGTTTTGCCGAATCTGTTTTTCCAAAAACCAGAGAAAAAAGAATTTGAATATATGCGATAGTATTGAATAGTATGCTATTCGGCAAAGGAGAACTGCAAAATACAGGCAGTTAGAGATGTCTTACGGTAATGTCAATTAGACTATTCGAAAGAGATTAACACAAGATAGCGTTCGGAACTCAGTTTCGCCAAAAATTGTTACATTTGGCAAAACCGCTTTCAGGCACAACGATTAGTTGATTTTAGTGCTTAAATTATCCATTGCACTGGTAAAACCTGATCAATAGTGTTAGCCAATGTCAGGTTTTGGAACGGGCTGAATTTTGGTGTCAGTAAAATCTTATTGTGAAAGGTCCTTTACATCAACTTAAAAATGGATACAAATGATTAAGTGCAATCATACCGGTTATGCGGCAAGAGGATTACCCTCCACTGATATTGGATCTAAGGAATCTCCCAAACCGTTAAGTAGTGGAAAACAAATGCACCCTTTTCGTGTTTTACCTCCCACTCCCCTTCTGCCAAGGGCTGGACCTCTGTTCTATGTTTGTATTAAAAATAAAGGAACGCTTAAAACTATAGCATATTTTTCTTCTGCCATAGACGTATAGACCATAGGCGTATGGAATCACTTGTTTTTTATTTCTTGAATTCTCGATCGTTCAGTCTTGAGGAGGGTGTGGGCTAAACGATGAAGTGTGTGTATCGATTGTTTATTGTTCATTTATCTATTTATGAATCAGTATTTATCTACCTTAAACAAACATGTCAGTTTTTCATATTAATAAATTGAAAATAGTGAAGATTTCCTTTCCTCTATCATATAGTAACAAAGATTTTCCAAAATCTTTTAAAGTGTTGAGCCAGCGAAAGGGGGGCTTTGGCTGAAGGGCTAGGAGACGGATATCAGCACCGCCGGTTTGGACCTTGAGCGTCTAGTGCCGTCATACTTACAAACGCCTAGTTAGGCAAATTTTCTCAGGCTCATAGCTCTTGATTGGTAACACTAAACTTAGTGAATCTTGTATATTTGGAATCAACATAATAAGTGGACTCTTTTGATGTCTATTGATATCGAAACTCCGTTTTACAGAGTTTCGATTACAGTTGAACCGCGTCGCTCCTTGCTTACAGTTCGTTACCACGTGTTGTTCGATTCTTCAATGATGTTCGTAGAATCAGTTTGATATCATATTGTTTCTAGTTGAAATAATATTTTGGATAAATCTTGAATGAATGTAGGGTTGAATAGAGTCTATTCGGTTTCCCTACAGGATGAAATGTACTTAGATACCTTAGATACCTAGATACACTTAGATACCTAAGATACTTAGATGTACTGATACCTAGATGAAATGTCTAGGTATGAGTACTTGAAGTTCTTATTTGTTTAGCGTTGAATTAGAAATTGAAATGGTTTTGTAAGCAGTCTATCTGATTAATTTTATTTCTTAATTCGCTGCAGTTGATTCTGGGAAATTATTATCCTTTGCGATGTTCACTTTAATTGAAAGTGCCTTTTCATTAGAGACGTACACAGGGGAGGGGGCCCAGGGCCTGCAGAATCATAACTACGAATTTCTGGGGGATTTTTTATTCAAGTTATCAAATATTTTTTGGGAGGGCTTTGACCCCCTCCCCCCAAAAAATCGGTTTATGTGCTTGCCTGTCATATACAGGACTTCCCTCCGCTACTTGTGATGTTTTTGTGATGAGTTGCGTAAAATATTCAGAGTACAGATAATGTCTGATAAAAATAAAAATTCGCATAACGAACCAGATAAGTACAAATTGGGAAGGTGTCTATGTACAAGACCTGTCTCATAAGCCTTGTTAGGTACTTTACCCCCCCCCCTCCAGAAGAAATCTTGAAAGGTGTCAGTTAAGTTTACATGAGGGCTCAAGATCATGGGTCCTAGTAACATGGGCCCACGGATAACCCTTCGGTGGAAAACAAAGAAAAGCTAGAAACATTCAAGAAAACTTCTTATTTCCACAAATATCGTGTTAAAGAGTGGATCTCTTCTTCCTCCAAAAATTTTTCACTCCAAAAATTTATAATTTAATGAAAGTCAGAGATGTAATTTAACTGAATAAAAAATAAGTTGTTAGCTCGAGGGAGTTTTTTTTTTTAACAATAACGATAATGGATTGCTATACAGTTGTTTATTGTTTTATTCAGGTTTAACGAACTCAATTTAATGTTTTCCTTTATTCATCTCTGATGTCACCAAAGAAATTTGATATACCCGAAGTGGCTAGGATTTTGAACGGTGAGGTGGTAGTCACATTGTATATTCTCGGCAGCCGCTTCCTCATATGTGAAGGTTGCTTTAACAAGAGAATCAGTGTGCGTTAAGCATTTGTCGGGAGTAATGTGATATACCAAATTAGCTTAGATTCGTTTTTAAATTTTGTTTTAATAAGTCAGAATTATTTCGATTAATTTTTAGTTTCAGAAGGTAGTTATTGTGCTTTTGGACTAGGAATGTTGTATTAGTATTACCTTTCAGTGTTAATAGTGATTAGGGATAGATCAGACGCCCCAAGGTAATAGTATATATATGCACTTTACTATTCTAAGGTCTCTATCTTTGTGATGAATGGAGAGAAGCTTGTGCCCAGGGGTATGCCAAGTCTGATTTATAAGTTTTTAAAGAATTTGGGAAAATGTGGCTTGAATCTTGAAACGAATAAAATCAATATGGCCTAACTATCTACCCAAACTAACAGAATCGTGCTTCTGACCAGTTGTCAAAGAAAAATGGACTCAAACTAGCATTATGAAAAAGCGTATTTTTTTAAAGGTCAAAACACGTGTAGACCTTTCATTCACTTTCTTAGAAATAGGAAAGGAATAGAGATAAAAGGGTTTGAATAAATTTTCCCCGGACATAATCTAGGCTCTGATTCATTTCTGGAAGTTTCATTGTTCTAAACCAATTATATTCGAAGATTTAGTAAAAATCCCCCCCAATCTAGTGTTTCACTAGAAATTTGTACGTTTGGTGCTCAAAATGCGAAAGTGATAATTATGATAAAGGCTGTACTCTTAGGAAGAATAATATTTTGGTTTGGCGCTCCTGTTGGAAAGTAAAATATAGAGAAAGGAAAAACACCTTTTCAATAATTTAAGGGATTATTTTCAGAATCGTGAACTCAGAGGCCTCAATCTATGACAATATGGGGGGGATTCTTCAAAGTCTAAGGGGGGATGTATTTCCGTTTTTTTTTTCTATCCAATGAAAATGCCAAAGAAAGGTATTTTTTCAAGGCAAATATTTGTGTTTGGTCACTTCGGAAAGAAAAATGCTTAACGAATAAAAATTCCATCATTGAATTCCTTATTTTATGCTATCCCCAAATATTAGGGTTGCTTTTCTGACATCGCACCCCGCTCTTTATGATGATCCCAAAAATCTTGGATACGACCCTGGCCCTTATATTTGCTCACTTTGTGCTCGTTTAAAATGAGGGGTGAAAACGACTAAATTCTCATTATCTGTTCTCACGGTCTTTTTGTGCTATCAGAGTGAATTCTTATATAAGCATGAATGTCAGGAGATTGTCCTCACAAAAACACCTGTAAGGGGGTTTGTAAAGACGATTAAATCCTAATGATCTGATTGGCTAGCTTGATGAAATTTGGTGGGTAGAATAAGCAAATGTCGTAGATATTTTGTTGACGTAACCCGAATGGATCCGCTCTCTTTGGGGGAGATATGGGGGGAGTTCCAGTTCTTTGTCGAGTTTTGTGCTTCTGGATGTGCTAGGACAATGAAAAGTGGTAGGCGTGTCAGGGACCTGCTCAAATTGAATCAGTAAAGTTATTTTCCCCGATTCAACCATCTGGGAGGGTTTGAAAGGAGAGGAAAAATTGGAAAAAATGAGGTATTTTTAACTTATGAGTGGGTGATCGGATCTTAGTGAATTTTGATATTTAGAAGGACCTTGGATCTCAGAGCTCTCATTTTAAATCCAGACCGGCATTTAGCCTCTGATTTTCCTTTTAAAACAATCTATTGATTCTTAGATTTTTGCTAGAGCTCATTCAACATGAGCTCTTGGCTCCTCCGACCTCGTCATAAGTGCCATATGAGCTCTTAGCTCTTGTTTTAGTGTCTTTTTGTTGTATAGTGGGTATTGCAACCTCGTCTGGGAACGTGGGTATACCGTCTTTCAGTTCCAGTGAAACTTCGGTCTAACAGTTTTAGCTCGGTTAGTTTAGTCCGTTTTAATCTTTTGATTTTTAGTCATATCCTTCGTGGGCTTGGACCCTCCATTTTATGTCTTTGATTGTGCTTAATATAACACTGAAAAGGTTATTCCAGCTTTGCCTCTAACAGAGACCACCTGTCTTGACTTTACTCTATTGATCCATGGCTCTCAGGTTTTTTTTCACTACCACCAAGTTGATTTTAACTTAAACAATCGTGATTTTTAAGGGAGAAATAAATCTTTTGAAAGGCTTACCATTGAAGTTTTGAGTACATTTCTTGGTAATCTAGATTCAGGATTTTCTTTTTGTTATACTTGGTTGAAAATGTTCTCTTAGTGAAAATTTGTGGTTAACTCTGACAATGTTATGATTATTTAAGTTAAAGTAATCATACACTTTCGTGAATACATTATCTATTTGTTGTGGTTTTAAGGAGCTGTGGCGAAAGTCGATTGATAATTTGGTCGGTTGGGACGTAAATTTGTGTCTTCTTTAGGTCAAGTTGATAGTCTAATTTATTAAGTTGAAACTGGGTCGGGTTATCCACTTATGTTTTCACTGAAATACACTTTTTATGGAGAAGATGAGGGTGGATGCAGTTACAGAGGGGTAATGATAATATTGTTTGCGGTGGTGATAGAGGTGTTATAACAGAGCTGAATTCAAATGATGATTCACTTGGTTGTTTTCTCTTGTTCAGAGTCATAGATAGTTTTTATTTTCTAATGAAACTAGGACATATTATACAATTTCTTAGGGGGGTACGCTTCGCGAAGCCCCCCCCCCCCCTAAGCCCCCCTGCGTGCGTAAGTCGTTACGCGCCATTGTAGTTGTGTCCCTGTGTCCCACCTGTGAATATATATATATATATATATATATATATATATATATATATATATATATATATATATATATATATATATATATATATATATATATATATATATATATATATTTTTAACTACGTAAAACATGCGAATATACAACATTCTTCGCTGTCCCATTGTCTGTGCATATAAATAGATTGTCAGGTTTACTGACTCTTGAACATGCAACATATAAATGTCCATGGGAAAAACAATCCGTATTCAGATCTATACCTCATTATTCTAATGATGTGTCCCGGTCGTCATATATATTCCCTGTGTCCCGGCATCCCAGTTTGTAATTTCTCTTTGAGTGTCCCGGTCGTCATTTATATTCCCGGTGACCCGGTCGTCATTTGTGTCCCGGTCTGTAATTTCTATTCGAACAATCCCTGTGTCCCGGTCGTCATTTATATATCCCGCCTGTGTCCCGGTCGTGATTTGTGTCCGGGTGTCCCAGTCTGTAATTTCTCTTTGAGGTTCCCGGTCGTCATTTATATTCCCTGTGTCCCGGTATGTAATTTCATCATTTAACAAACATGACGTCAGTTGACAAACAACTTCATGACGCATATAGCTCAATCCTTATAATGACGTCAGTCGACACACAAACATGACGTCACTCGACACACCACACACAGACAACTTATTTTTATATATATAGATATATACATATATATACATATGTATTATTAAAGTACTCACGCATATTGAATATTTCCATTGCTTATGATGAAAAGTATTTTACTCTTGGGATTAGGTTACCGCATATAGTTTCTCCTTAATTTGTTCGAATGCACACCAAATTCGGATATACGGTTAGATGGACCGATAAAAAACTCTACAGTCCTTTTTTGTAAGGTGCGTGACTGAGTGCCGTCCGTTGACCCGAATTTAAATTAGTCAGCTGGATTTTTATAGTCGAAATTATCTACTATGTATATATAAAGCGGCTAGAAGCCATTTTGGCTGCTCCCTATCAAAATGACCGTCAAATTTCAGGGGTTAAATAGAACTAAATAGATAGAGGTAGGGTTTTTTCTATTGATAAAATTGACAGAAAATAAAGGTGCACAGTGCCAAAATTTTAAGGAGGTACCAGGGTATTTTTCTGGGGCGAGGTCGGAAACCCGCACACTGTATGCTCAAAATATTTCTGAAAATAATTTTTGGATCCTTAGTATGATGGGGAAAGGGGGTCTAAAGAATTAAAAGGAAACAAACCAAAACGATTTGATTGTTAGATTCCAAACAACTATGGCGGGGGGGGGGGGGTAAGAAATAAAAGAGAAAGGAAACAAACCGAAACGATTTGATTGTTGGCTTCCAAACAACTTGGCGGGGGGGTAAGAAATAAAAGAGAAAGGAAACAAACCGAAACGATTTGATTGTTGGCTTCCAAACAACTTGGCGGGGGGGGGGGTAAGAAATAAAAGAGAAAGGAAACGAACCGAAACGATTTGATTGTTGGCTTCTAAACAATTCTGGCAAGTAAAGAGAAAAACCGCGATGAATATCTTTTGCTGCTTGCTGATACTTCATCTGAGTTGATAAAAATGCTAAGCACAGAATCGCTTCAATTTACCTCAAAACGTAGGTTGTTGGAACTGGGGGTAAAAGCGCATTAAATGCAAACAAATAAAATCTAAGTAGAAATTTGAATTTATATCCTGCATTTAAAAATACAACTACTATTACTACTATCAACAACTCACTGCAACGCCAAGCCGCCTGAGGCCAACATGGCTACGCACGCACCTCCACCCCTATCTATTCAAAGCATCCTTCTTTACACCCTCCCAAGAAGTTCCACTTATCCTTGAATGTTTCCTTGTGATATCCTCCCACCCCATTCGGCGACGACCTGCTTGTCAGTTGACCCTAGATGGTTGGACGACAAATGCGATTTTTGCCATCCACAGAACGTATCCTAGCCATCTCAATCTTATTCTCATTATAGCCCTAGAAAGTAGGATTTAACAACCTTTTTCATAGATCTTACTGTTTGTGATACGGTCAGTCTTATTACCTCATCCCTGACATAGATTATGTTTGAATGGAGAGTAATTCGTATATTTGTACATGAACTTGGCTACCAATTTAAAATGCCCCGTAAGTGAATTAGTTGGTTTTGTGATACGGTCAGGTAGCAAATCCTCTTCCGTCTTCATGTGATGAAATATCTTAACATACGTATCATGAGTTTTTTTTCGCGTTTTGCCCCAATGAATGAACCACGTTCTGAAAAACGCAATATGTGGGAATGTACGGTTTGGCGGTAATTTCAGCTATAAAGATTTTGGACGGCAATTTGGCCGTGAATATTTAGGTTGACCCTAAGATCGAATTAGAGTAGGGTTAAATTAATGGCTAATGGATGGGGTTCATCTGAAGTGGCTAATCTAGGTGCTGTGGAATTTTTCACAATTATACTTTTTGACTATGTTAGTTGTTTCTACTAAAGAAATTTTAAGCAAGTATTGTGCTGTGAATATCGCCAAATGAATGATTTAGTCAACCCTAAGATTGAAATGGAGAAGTGCTGATCTGATTGGGCTAATCCGGGTGCTGTGGAATTAGGTTGGCTCTAAGATCGGTTTGGGATATGGTTGATCTGGAATTAAGCTTTTTTTTTTTTTTTTTTTTTTTTTTTACTATTTTTACTTTGAAGTTGCCTTTGTGTATCTTTGTTGTTGCTGTTTTTCTTTTTTTTTTTTCTTTGTTCCATTTTGAAGTGACGGTCGGTTTTCTTTCGGTGAAACCGAAGGAACGCTTGGTTATCATTAATAGTGATTTAGGCTTGAGCATGGGTATTTTCTATTTCTTTTTAAATGTGAGTTCAGTTTTCCTTTAGATTTATTTTTCATTATTCTTGGCTTTTATTTATTTTCGATGAGGAGCCTCCTCACCGGGAGTGCCATAAATGCATGCTAAGCACAGCTTCCGTAATATTCTGAAGAGCCATGCCCTATCTGTGACATAAAACCTTCTCAAACACTCCTGCCTCCCATAGTAAATGTTTGGGTTTTGAGTTATTTTTTTCTAATTTGGATAACGGGAGAAGACGCGGCTTTAGTTTTATTTTACTGATTGCTTTAAACAAGGGGTTGCCGACTTCTCAGAAATAGCGTACTCCAGGCGGAACGTGCCAAGCCTGACGAAAGTGTACCAAGCGTTGGTGAGCTCTGCCAAATGATGCGTGGTTCGCTCCACGCGTGGCAGAACTGCGGCACATGTGACACTCAGAGATGTACACCAGGTGGCGGGAAGTGGCTACTCCTTAGCTTTTGGAGTTATTTCAAATCTCTTAAATTGATTACTTTAGGTTCTTTGACAGAATAGTGTTAAAGAAATCTGTATCATTTTGAGTGTTTCCTTTTGGTCTGTCATGAACCAACTGCATATATTGGTTAGTCATGGTTGTGAAGACTGCATTTTTTTTTTCATTTTCTTACTGGACAAGATTCACCTTCGTCCTTGACCTTTACAAATTTGTTGAAAATTAGTAAATCATGTTACTTTTGATTGTTGTGTGACTCTGTTGATTTTTTCTAAGGGGGTTCATTGCTGGTTGTTCATATCAAGGAGTTCCTCTGTCTCACGCGCGGCGCGACATATGCCGTTGTAGAAGTGTGCTAACGACAGCTGCGGTATGAGTTACGCGTGCTAGGGCTAATGACGTTTATTCACAATGACGCATTAGGGCTAATGACGTATATTCACAATGACGCATTAGGGCTAATGACGTATAATGACAATATTCACCTTCGTCCTTGGCCTTTACAAATTTGTTGAAAATTAGTAAACATGTTATTTTTGATTGTTGTATGACGCTGTAGATTTTTTCTTAGGGGGTTCATTGTTTTGTGTTCTTATCGAGAAGTTTCACGCGCGGCGCGACATATGCCGTTGTAGAAGTGTGCTAACGACAGCTGCGGTGTGAGTTACGCGTGGTAGGGCTAATGACGTTTGAAGGTATTCACCAAGCGAAAGAGAGTGATCAATACTTTGGTATTTCTTTGAAAACACGTCACACAAAACAAAAGAAATCCAAAAATCACTTGTGTGAGTTGTACTCTTGAAGCGCTCGATGCCCTTCATTTCGGAGAGATCTCACAGGTGTGATTTATTTGACTTGCTTTTTGCTATTTTTTACGTTTATTTAACATAACAAACAAAAATATAAACCATCACAAATATAGATCACTACGCTAGGGGAAAAAAAAATACTTTTTGCTAGCGCGTAGCGATTACCTTCCTAGGTAATTCCTAGGAAAAAATTACCTATCTGGGTAGTTTCTAGAAACATCCTAAATTCAATTATCAATTAAAGAAAAAACAATTATCTTTCTAATAAATTAAAGAATATTCCCATACAAGCCAGAACACACTCGAGAAGTGGAGTTAGGTTAATCGTAATGAAATACACCTAATCATGATGAAAATAAAATACTTTAGTTTATATAATAATATAATTTGGCTCTATATTTAACCATTAGTGGCGGGAGCGGGGGTAAAGTAACTTAACATAACCTTACCTCCACATCTAATATATAAATATGTAGCCTAATTATGCAAGTCCAATGCATTCTGTCGCCCGTCATGTGTCTTTGTCGCGGTGAAACTGGTTTTCAGAAATCTTACATTAAGCAAACTACTAGAAAATATCTCTTGAGAGGGAGAGGGGGTAGTATTCTTTCATGGTCATCATTTTTAAAAGTTTAAGCCTTTTCTGGTCTTTAAGCATAACTTTGTTTCCATTCTACCTTTTGATCTATAATCAAATGGAATGAAAGTAGCCTATATTCTAACGAGTAAAACATTTGATCAATATTAAATATTAGTATTAGGACCTTTATTAATTCATATATCTTCTTACGAGTTTCTATTGCTTTCAATTAATGTAGATATTTTACAGGCTTTTATTAGTACATTTATTTTTCAAATTTATTTTTTCATATCTCTATTAGAATTTGTGCCCGTTATTAACTTATATTTTTTACTTAAATTGTTAAGATAATAATAAACACTTTCCAGAATTAATACAAGCTTTTCAAAGGATGTAACTTGAGTTCAAGGCCATGTTTAAAAAAATGATACTTGACTATTTGTTGACTAATGAAGATGTTAAGTCATAATGTATTCACACCTGACCATGGTAGTATTCTGCCAATGATATACCAGAAACCAGTTTTAGTACCATTTTTTTTAGAGAGAGAAATTTATTAAACATAAATACAAAATGACGTAAAACCGTAACAAATACTACAAGTTTTAAACCATCACTTGGTCCTGAAAGACCCCAGTGAGGTCTGTTTTAGGATCTGTTCTCATTAATATTGTTGTTTTTTCAATTCTGTTTTTTAAAATTAAGCTAGTCAAGTTTGCTGTTTGATTGAATGACTAGATTACCAATTCTGACGAAAAAAAAAATCTCCTATCCCAGTATATACCATTCAGAAGCCAAATAGACTAACTCCAGCTTTAAAATATTTTGAGAACAGGTTCGAAGTAATTACTTTGCTTTTTAGACATTCATAGGGAAACTTCCCAGACAGGAATAAAACTGAAGCTCCAATTTGCAAAAACTGAAAGTAAAAAAAAAAACTGAAAATAGACAAATTTAAGTAAAAAAAGGGAATAATTAATCATAAAAATCTTGAGATTTCTGAAGTTTTTGGGTCTGGCCTCCTCTATATATGTGAGAAGATGTCCAGTCTCCCTTCCTCCTCCTTCACATCTACGGGCGCCATGTTTCCCGTGAACATCAGGTTTAATAAGCATGCACTGCCATTAGCCCGAACAAACTTGCAAATGAAAACAGCAGATTGAAATAGAAAAATAGGAAACAATGAATCCTAAAAATCATAACATTTCAAAGGTTTTTGAGCCTGGACCCCTCTCTACATTTGGTTTCGTATTACTCTTCTTCTCCCTCATTCACAGGCACTATATAACCCTCATGCATCGGGTTGACAGCCCTGTGCTAGGCTTTTCGTTTTTCCTAGATGGACTGGAATTAGGGTCATTATAAAAAGTTCGTAAAGCATATTGGGACTAGGGGTGGAGCATGCTTGGCTGTTTTGGCCTCCGGTGGCTTGGTGCCGCAGTGAGTTGTTAGTAGTAGTAGTAGCATGTTGACTAGGCATACGTGGGCATGATTTATATTCACAATAGGCTTTCTATATAGACTGAATGAGAGTAGCTTATCAAAATTTAAGTTTTATACCTATTTAAGAGTAGTCAAATATGAGTAGTTAAAATATTTAAGAAGAGTTTATTGTTTGATTAC
This sequence comes from Artemia franciscana, assembly GCF_032884065.1. Classification (NCBI taxonomy): domain Eukaryota; kingdom Metazoa; phylum Arthropoda; class Branchiopoda; order Anostraca; family Artemiidae; genus Artemia; species Artemia franciscana. The sequence goes on along the minus strand of NC_088880.1, from coordinate 6,298,562 downwards.
GAAGTTTTGATGTATTTTATCTGTCCAAAATCTAAATATACTGTACACAACTCCTGCTGTTTGGACACGCTACGTTTTAGTTTCCAGAACGAAACCGAATATTTAACACACGCAGTTTTCAATGGCGTCCGTTAATGAAAATGCAGGGTGGGTGGGGGCAAAATGTATTTTGCCCCGAAAAGATATAGGGGATGCCGAATTTGCGGTTTTTTCAATTTCTTCATCGTAAGTACAAAAAGGGGAAATTTCAATGAAAACAGGTCGAGAAAGGTATTTCTCAAGTCTAGGGGATCAAATGCATTTCCTAACCCCCTTTTACGTTGCCCTTCATAGTTTTACGGAAGAGAGGAGAAAATGATGAATTACTAATGCCGGTGTAATATACATGTTTTATATTATTGATTTATAATGGAGTGTTTTCGAAAGGCAGTACGCTCGCTGAACAGCGGATAAAGACTAACCAAAACATTATTCCTCGTGGTTTTCAAACCCCCTCCACCTCTCCCAAAGCCTCTCCGTCCTGGCTGAGTGCTTAGCACCTTGGACTTCCTTGAAGCTGGGGTTTGAGGTCCTGGTGTCGCTGGTTATTTAGTTCGTAACGAGGATCAAAGGTGTGACTCAGTAAGCTCAGCCAGATTCGACCCAGCTCTTAATAGGTCCATGCAGAAATATGGGGGGGGGGGAAATGTGGGAAGTGTTGGGTGGTTTGCCCCCAACTACACATTGGACTCCTGGCCAGAGGTCGGTACCTGTATCTGCGCAACGCAGACTATTGTTCAGTATGCGAAAAGTTTAATAAGTTAAGTTCTCCCGAAGAGATAAAATGAATTGGGTTAACTCACGACCCACTTGTAATGAATTATAATGTGAGACTACTTATCCGTTTTACTAGTACAGTACTAGTAACCGTTTACTAGTACTAGTTCATAAATGAGTTTATTTTTTACTTAAGTACTAACTTATTTTTATATAGTATTCATATTGTATTTTTATATAGTATAATACTTTTTATAGTGTTTAAGCTTATTTTTCTGAAAGATAGCGACCCTTCGTCTGTGGAATCGCAACCCTCAAGGTTGAAGACCGATTTAAAAGAGGAATCTTTCTTTCTTTACTAATCGTTATTTAACGAAAAAACGTATTAGAGACGTCCTCTGTTTCAGACGACAGTGCATGGTTGTCGGGCGTAGTGTAAGGGTAAGAGTGGCCTAAAGGCAATGGCTGCTTGCGTTTTTGTGCCATTAGCTAGGTCTTAATTTGTTTTGATTTTGGATAGCCAGTCCACGTTGCGGGTGCCTTTTCACCTGATATTGTATTCGTATGTGTGTCTATATATATATATATATTTATATATATATATATATATATATATATATATATATATATATATATATATATATATATATATATATATATATATATATATATATATATATATATATATATATAATATTAAAATTAAGGTACATGTCCATTAATCAGAAACCACCAAGAATTTGGTTCGCAATATCGGACAATAACCGGTTTGTTGATGTTATTAAAGAGAATTAGCTTCGACTCAGTAAAAAAAACTACATTGTAGCTATAGTATTTAGTTGGTATTTTAGCTAGGTTACGTTCGGTTACTTTTTGCATGCAGCCCCGCTGTACTTAGCCCCCCCCCCCCGTGATGTGTAAATATATAGCCCAAAGTACATATTTCCTATCTTTATCCCAAGCGGCTACCCTATATCTATAAATTGAATCAGCTTGGGTGTTTCTGAATAATGGACAAATACCAGAATTAATATTATAATATTAAGATTAATTCGTAATACAAGGTTGGGAGGGTGGGTATAAAACACTAGAAACTTGCATTTAAGGGGTAGTTATAATGCGCTTAATATGTCTTGATTTTGGACAGCCAGTCTATGATGTAAGAGCCTTTTAAATGTTATGTCTAAACGATTAGCCTTTCTTTTGCAGATAGTGTGATAAAACTTTTTATGTGACTTATGGCATATAATATCAGTGATATGATAAACAACTGAATTGTGATCTTTGTGCCATGTTTTGAACTCGTAAAATAGTTAATATAATTGACATTGTTCTCCGTGATTTCTAGTCATATTTTATAGCATTATCTGAATCGCCTATTAAGATGGTGTCAGCTCATGTAATTACTTCCATGGGAGTTTTAACAATGTGAGTCTTTATAGTAATTATTTTTAGTGTCACTAAAAAAAAAGTAAGTAAGTTTAAGTAAAGTGAAATTCATCTCCTATACTTACATGTTGAAAAGTGTGATTGAATTTCATTGGCTTATTTTTATGGCGTATCTTCGCCATTTTTGTTTTATCTTTGTTATCCTTCTTTATCCTTCTGTTATCCTTCTTGTTATCCTTGTTATCATTCTATTTTTTTTTCAATATTATGGTACTTATCTGTTATAGCCACCACACTCAAGTTCTTTGTCTGACAGAACTAGTTTCTTTCAGTTTAGCGTGAGAGAGTGTATATACACTATAATGTAGGTATATTTAATTAAATATTTTAGTTGGTATTTTGGTTAGGTTAGACACCATTTAATATGGTGTGTTCTGGGGGACCTGATTTCTATGACTCTCTGTTGTAGTTTCCATAATTTTTCTTACTTGAGTCTTTTATTTTCATCATACTTGGGTATATTTCATTAGGATTAATTTAACTTCACTTCTTGAATCTGGTGGCTATAACAGATAAGTACCGACATTATTTTTAATTCTGAAGAGGGAATAGTCCCGCTCTTTTAGAACTGGGATAACTAGTGCTTCATAGTAACTAAGGTTAAGTATATAAGTCACCCTATTAAAACCTGATTGGTTATCTTGTCAGGGATATTAAACATTTAATCGAACGAAAGCTTTTGGAGTCGTAAAATTTTTCACTTTTTCTTTTTTTATTACTAATATTTTATTTGTTAGTATTTATTGATTTTATTATTTATTATAAAATAAATGAATTCATTATGATTTTTTACTTATATACTTATATTTTATTATTTATATTATTTATTATTTATTAGTATTATTGATTTTTATTTTTTATTACTTATTTTATTTTTTTTTATCATAATTCATTATTTTTTTCAGTTGTTAGCACTCATTCTCTCAAATTTCATAAAAGAGCGAGTCTAGCAAGGTTATATAGCTAGACATACCTCATCTTGGCATGTGTGTATAATTCCTATTTATTTATTTTTTTGAGGGGGTTGAATCCTTCAAAAGAGCAAATAAGAGATAAACTTCTTGAAAATTATGAGCAAATACAGAAAACATTGTTAAAGCATGGTCTATTCGGTAGAGTGGAGGACTGAACTCCCTGTAGGTATCACTAAGCGTATAAGACAATATTATAATTGATTGCGATGAAGTCTCATCCAAAGGTGTGGCCTTTGATTTTGAAATTACTTTTTTATGCTTTTTCTGTAAAAAAAGGGCCCTCTATGGTTTTCGAAATAACCCCTTTTTTATCTTCATTAAAAAAAAAAAAAATCGAAACAATCTGTCCAACTCCCACCCTACATTTTTAGGGAATTTGTGCTCCTGGCAGAAAGCTGAAGGATTCAGTAGTTCAATTTAGAATTCATTTTTAACATTTTCTCTAACTTATGTGTCACAATTCTTCTTTTTCAACTCCTATGCCGACAAGTCGGATGCGATAATTCGAATTATGTCGTGCTACTTCTTTTCTTTTTGTTTTGCGTAAAACTATAGTTTATCAACTTCTTCCTTAAATAAAGAAAAAATTTATTTGTTCCTATCTCATTGTTTCTCTATATTAGTTCGCCTTTCTTATTTGGCTCTTAAAATATTTAGAAGTTTCGTTTGAACATTTTTAATTACCCTAATCACCAAATAAGTACTTCATTAAAAAAAAAGTGTTCTTGGCAACATGCGGAAAAGTTTGCAAATATACCCAAACAAGATTGAAAATTATAAATCAGAAATATTAATGTTTATGCAGAATAATTATTTAGTTGCATGAATGAGGAGTTGCAGGCTTTCGAAAATCGTCTACACCATGTGGCACATGCAATGCTTTATGAGTGTGTGCCGCGTAAGGAGACTAGCATGTTGCAAGTGTGACTACTTGTGAAGTGAAGCGTGCCGCATATGGCAGAACAGGTTGCCCTTTGAAATTTCAAGCAGGTTGTGGAGTGGGCATTATCTCGAGCATGAAATTTTGAACCCTAGTATCAAATAAAGGATTGTATGACTATTAACTTTTAATGTTCATGCCGTTTGACATAATACCTTGTCCAAATTCAAATTTATATCTTGAAGTTAAAGATCAATGAATCTGAAAGAATATTCTTTTGCAAGGGCATGGCTAGATGAACGAATTAACCCGGAAATTTCATGAATAAACATTCTGCATTTCTGATAAATGTTTATGCAGTCTAAGGTGGGCTGGGCTTAGCCTATAACTTAAAATTTATTAAATGTCAGAAGTTTGTGTCACAAACTCATGTCAAACGTTCTAAACACAAAGCATCCCTTGCAACATATTTATGAGATCATTTGTTCGTGTTCCTCTTCTTTCGTTCGTTGTGGCACTCACGGTCGTTGTGGCATTCGTGTTCCTCTTCTTTCGTTCCTTGTGGCATTCACGGAATTCACGGTCGTTGTGGCATTCGTGTTCCTCTTCTTTCGTTCCTTGTGGCATTCACGGTCGTTGTGGCATTCGTGTTCCTCTTCTTTCGTTCCTTGTGGCATTCACGGAATTCACGGTCGTTGTGGCATTCGTGTTCCTTTTCTTTCGCTCGTCGTGGCATTCACGGAAAACTCCCTTGCAACATATTTATGAGATCATTTTTTCATGATCCTCTTCTTTTGTTCGTTGTGGCATTCACGGAATTCACGTTCGTTGTGGCATTCGTGTTCCTCTTCTTTGGTTCGTGCTGGCATTCACGGAATTCACGTTTGTTGTGGCATTCACGAATCGCTGTGGCATTCGTGTTCCTCTTCTTTCGCTCGTAGTAGCATTCACGGAAACCTCCCTTGCAACATATTTATGAGATCATTTGTTCGTGTTCCTCTACTTTCGTGCTTTTTTTGCTTGTATTGGGTTTAACGCCCTTTCATTTACGCTGTTGTCTATCATTGACAGCTGTTAGCCTAGAATCCATGTTCAGTCCCCTCGACCAAAAACTCTAGACGGTTCTTCGGGGTACAGTGCTCCAGTAAGTCGACGGAGCAAAAAAAGTCGCTGTCAGTAGAATGAATAACAAATGTATTTGTAGGTATTTTTGGTTTATTTTGCAATTGCCATTATCGTTGAAGAAAAATGAAAATAATACAACCATATGGGTACCTTTTTGTTTACTGAAACTTTGTTTATAGTTTTAAATTATTGAAAATAAAGTTGACAATGAATTAGTTGTTGCTCAAAACAAATTACAAAAGGAGAGACTTGAATATTTGTTTATCAGGCCACAGGGTTTCTGTTAGAGGGGTGGGGCTCTTTGCACCACATTTTGGGAACCCATCCTCTTATGTGATGTATGGTCTGAAGAAAAACTACATTTTTATGTTTCATTCTTTTTGTTCAGGGGGAAGTTTTCTGAAATAAACTGCCATTGGGTGTTACTTGAGTCCATTTTCCCTTCATACAAGCCAGGAAAAAAGAAGAAATTTCTGGCAAAAAATATGAATCAAATTTCAAGTTACTTTCTGTGAATTTCTTCCTGTTTTCTCTGTTGCCATTCCTTTAGAACACAGACACAGTTCCCATTGGCTTTTGTTAAGTTGTGCTGAACTGTGGACATTGTTTGTGTTTTCACAACAGATTTTTTCTTTCACGTCGTTTGAAACGTTACAAATGCCATCATTTTCAGAATAGTAGGCTATCAATTTTGCAAACGCTATTTTGTGTACTTTAAGCAACTGTAGGTTATTATGCAATTTGTCACAGTTTATTTATTTTGGAATTGAGATTAAAGCTTACTATTACCATGGAATGATAGAGAAGTAATCTCTCCTTTTCTCTTTGGTCAAACCCATTCATAATAAGATTGATTGATCAGCTGAGGCAACATAATTTGCCTCACATGGTTCACTTATTTATTCATTCATTGATCAAAAATGTGTCTCAGAAATAAAGGTCCTAGCGTCTGAGGCTGCTCTGATGGAGCTCTGAGTCCCGTTTTTCCATCCAAAGTTCGATTAGTTGGCCATAGTTTTACTTCTCTTTTCTCTTGTTGGGTTGTTCTCCTTATTACAAAGGAAAAATCAACCCCATAGTGCTGCTCTTACTGTTAATGTCCGAAATTGGTGAACGTCAACATTCACCGGTCAATGTCCGAAATAGTTTTTTGGATTTAGTCAGCGTTGCCTGTCAACTTTTTCATTTTTATGCGAGGTTTGATGGTGACAGGTTATGGTATGTTTTTAACCCATTTTTGGGGTTCACAACCTAATTTAGCTTAATCCAACCTAGCCTAAACTCTAACTTTTACCACCGACGCTTGTATAAGACTGAAAAAGCTGATTCGCAAAGCTTATTGATTCCAAGCAGAGAACAAGGAATCTCGTATATTCACCGGTGAATGTCAACATTAACCAGATTTCGGACATTCACAATACCAATACCACAGGGTTTCACCACAGTATTAAATTCTTAGTTTTTTTTTTCTTTTACTTATTTATGCACCTAAGGATCAATTTTGAAGCTTTCTGATTTGCTAGTCTTGTATAAGTTAAGAAAAGTTTACATAAATAAAGACCCGGTCCTGATTCTCGCAGCTCCAGAATTTAACTAAATCTTATTATGAATGGATACTGTCTAAATCCAGCTGTAGATATTGTCCTCTCCATGTTGTTCTGAACATTTTAAATTCGGTTCGATTCTATTTCGATTCTATTTTAAATTCGGTTCGAATCTATTTTAAATAGATTCGTTGATTCTAGTTTTATCTCCTTTATATAACGGTTTGAATTATTATGCAAATTGTCACAAGTTGCTCGTTTATGGATGAAATAGTAATTGTAATTATACTCGTTTTTTATACAAAGAACTAAGCAAATCATTGCAATTTTCTTCTACTTTTGGCAGATCTTCAATGTCCTCTGTTTTACTTTTACTTCAATGTTAAAATATGCTGAACTTCTTGGCAGCAAGTACACATTTGCTTAAACGTTTCAAGTTACTGACTGTCTACCAACGTTTAGTAAACATATTTGGAAATGTAAGATGATGATTTAGAGGTATTTCTTCTAAATTCTTCTTCGGAAAATGATGACCTTGAAGTTCTATTTATTGAGTGAAAATTTGTGTATACGTTATAGCTACCTGTCACCCAAGATTTGGTTCATGTTTTTAAAAACATGACAACGATGACTTAGATATACTTCTTCCGATTTATTCTTCTTCTTCATAAAATGATGATTAGATCTTCAGGCTCTTCTGTACTTTTAACTTGCTTACACGTTTTACATTCAGTTTTCGGAAACAATACAGCTCTGATCATTCAGATCATTATCTAACGAATCCCGACGTTTCCAATATATATCTGAACTTTCCGTTCGGTCACCCAACCAAATCCGGCCGTCAAACCGTAAGTATTTAGGTCCAACAAATGTTCTTACATTTATTTATTTAAAACGATGATCCCGCCGTTATAGATCGAAGAATTTCGGTCGTTCCAATGCATATCCGGTCGTTCAACCGAAAGTAATTTATTCAATAAATTATTTTATATTGTAATTTTTAGAAATGATGATCGCCCCCGCCGGTATAGATCAACAACAGACGAATCCCGGTCGTCCACTTCTTCTCGTCGAAGACGCCGTCGTCATGAAAAACGCGATAGAGACAGAAGAAGGAAGCATGATAGTGACAGATCACGCGAGTCCAGTAAGGTATGGGAATTGTCTCAATTTGTATTTTATGCTTGATTTTTGTTCTGTTTGTTTTAGTTTAGATTCTAAGTTGACATTGTTGTCAGAAAAGTAAGAAGTGTAAACCCAAAGGTATTTTTAGCCCTCTTCTTATTGCAAGTCTTATAAAAAGAATCAGATTTCTCTTGAGAAATGAAAACTGCTACAATCAGACAATTTTTTGAATTTATTTTTAGGATTTTATGCTAGATTTCTGGTAGCGTTGATTAACATTTTCTAAAAGAAATCAGAGCCTTAAAAAGTTTGCAATTTTTACCATTGATATTGCCACTCTGTTCCACGTTCGATCGATGAACTATCGGCTACTACTAGACTTTAGTGGCTCAGCCACTTGCGGCAATTCTCCCTCGATGCCGTGATTTAGACGTGCCACAGTTTACAACCGCATCGTTGCTATATTGTGTTATATGCTGTATAACAGCATATATGCTATATAACAGCATATGTTATATGCCATATAACAGCATATATAGCATATATGCTATATATATTGCTATATATGTTAGAAATATTGTTGTTGCAGAATTGCTCTACTTTTTTTTTTTTTACACTTACCACTTGACATCCTATTAGTATATATAAATACATGTTTACCTTTAAAATCTTTTTCACTTCAGTGACATATGCAGAGGGAGGGCCTCAGGGCCCAAGTCTCCGCCCTAAATCTTTTCGTTCTTAAAATGTCTTGACACTTCTTATCCAAATTGCCAATAGAATTCGTTTTTTTTATGATTGTCCCCCCCCCAAAAAAAAAAAAAATCCTGAGTACATGCCTGTTTAACCCCTGCCTGATGGAAAACATGATGTATGGTGTGATACAAAATGTTGGATGCCTGGAAAAAAAGTATTGGGGTGAATCTTGAATTTGGCCGGGTAGGGGAGAGCGCCTAGAATTATAATACGGTAACGCTATATCATTAAATTATAATTTTTATTGCCTTTATTTCTTTTCTCTTTCTTCCTTTTTTGTGTTCGAATCATTTGTAGTTTCGACAAGGAATTTTTATGCGTATTTTAAAACTTCTTTTTTTAAATTTATTTTACATTTACGTTAATGTAGTGGAAAACTATACAAAATTAAACTACATCTAAATCAGAGGATCAGCTTCGTTCTCCCTGGATTCGCCACGGCATGCAAACAAACTCTTTTTATATTTTTCTTATTTATTTACACGGTTAGTAAATTGTAAATAAAAATGTTTTAAAAAACTAAATATTTTATACAGTGTTTGTTAACCTTCATTTAAAAAAATATTAAATCAAGAATATATTTGTATGATAAATATAATGTGTTTGAATATGTATAAATGAATAATATCTGTTTGGATATCATACGATGTCTGAAATGTCATATGTACATTGCTTTACAGCAATGCAAGTTGTATATTTTTCTTCTAACCAAAAAGTTTGCGGTAAAAAAATTTGCGCTAATAACCAAGTCTCCAAGCCAAAGGGATGCTTTTTGGAGAGTTTATTCTGTTTGCATTAGCTAAATTAACGTGGTCAATTTCAATCAATCAGAGGCCTTTCTCACTGGTAATCAAAGAAAATGAATTGTAATAAGCTCTATCGAACTTGGGAATAATTATGACTATTAAAATTTCATATTCAGTAGCTTTGACTTCGTATAATTATATGATTATGAAATTATTGCTTTATGGCTAAATCTCCCCTACAATCTGGAAAAACCGTCAATTTTGGAATCACATATTATCCACCATCCGACGCGCTCTACGAAATCCATTTTTTTAGGGTTGTATTGGTAACAATTTTCATTATAAAAAAGTATTAACTGATGGTCTAGTGTTGTTGTCGTCGAAAATTCTAAGAAATTCATTTGTTGAAAATTTTAGAAAAAAAATTGTATACCTATAGAACGATTAAGTTCCAGGTATGTACAGAGGGAGAAATTTGTGCTCTTTCTCGTTCCCCGAAATGAGCTTTGTACCACATTTTTCATTTATAATTCATCTATTTAACGTGTTTTGACAAACCTACCCCTTTCCTAGAAATATTGGAGCTACCCCGAAGTGAATTCCAGTGTATTTACTTGAGATAGTTATTTGTTATAAGTTCAAAGCTATTTGCAGCTTCTGAATTAATCAGTGTGGTCAGCTGTAGTCAGGGAGTCAATGCTATTAGAGTTAGCTCTAGCATCGACGAAGAAAAGTTGTAAAATTTACTAATTATTTTTTACATTAGGCTAAGTTTAGGCTAATAAATCTTGATTTTTTTTACTTTTTTTCTTCTAAAATTTCCATTTTGGTTGAGGTAAATGTCGTTTCAAGGTCATTTCGACCTTTTATGGTCGTTTCAAGGTTGAAATGGAAAGCAAGTTTTATTGTGCCAATAACTGACTGTATTGAAGAATAAACTGACAATAGATAAATCATACTTAAGCGAGTCTGTGCTTCTAAATGAATGATTTTGAACGGCTACTAGTTGGCAATTATACCAAGTCTTTCCATTCGTCACAGTTTTAAATACCCCTTTCACGACCGTCAAGGCAAATACAGAAGTTTCCATGTCCCCAAAATTATACGAAGCTGCTTTGAGTATTTTTTATTTAATTTTTTCTTGAAAAAGGTCATCTTCTTTTGATAGCTTATGTTTACAATAAATTTAAGTCTTCGTATGCTAAGTTAATTTTAATTTTTAGCTTCATTTTTTAATGCTGCTTCTGCTTATCAGTGTGCAGGGATGAAGTTGAAATTTCGAAATAATTATTTTCAGTTCCCTCTCCGGGGGCCTAGTGGTTTTGGACATGTCCCCTAACATTTCGGAAATTTTCATAATTTCTTGTAAAAGACTAGTTAACTTTTATGTTGGGATAGTAATCAGAGCTGTTGCCATGTCAGTTTCTATTTGCGAAACTTAACTCTACGTTATTCTGCACGCATTTCTGCTTTTTATCTTGAGTAATTAAAGGGAATTTTTCAGGGCAAAGAAAAAGCGCTACCCACACACGCGGGTGCATACGTATTTACCTACGACAAATTGGTCGTAATGTATGAATTTTATTATGAATGGTGAATACGTGTAACGAAAAATCTCTCTGAAAGCTGAAAAAAGGAAAAGAAAAATCTCGTGAATTAAATTTTATCTATGATGAAATGGATGCCATTAACAGGGGAGTGTTAGGTTCTTTATAAAAGGACGAACTAACTAGTAAGCATCTTCTGCCATACAAATAAGTTTTACTAAAAACATAACTTTATGGATGTTTCTTAGTGTTTTAAATCAAATAATATTGCCTATATAATAGCAGATGCATATTGGTTAAATCTGTATGAGCTGAGTCTGAGAACTTATCCGAGGGGGGTGAGGTGGATGGGTGAACCCCCAAAAAAGTGCTCTGGGCCATAACTTTTGGGCTACGGGTAAATATAATGCCGTTTTTATTTTGCTTTATTTTGACCACGAGACATGTCCACTTAAAAGAAAGAGAGAGAAAGAGAATAAAATAATATGATTTCTAAAACTTTGGGTATTTGCACTTGGGCTGATAAGAATTTTTTTTTTTATGATTTTGCTGTTTTTTTTTTTTATTTTACTTTTATTAAATGAATCTGGTGTCATTCGCATAATATAGTCTATATCGTTTTTCGAACCGTTCCATCCAATTCACAAAAACATTTAACTAACCCACGACTCATTCGTTATAAGATTTGTTACAGCGGTACCAGACCGGCTGAGCTGTGAACGTTTCTCCCCCCGGACATATTCAAAGGTTGACTCTGCCCCCCCTCCTACGAAGCTCTACAATCCTCTTAATTCCTTTCGTATAACCTCTACCCCCTTGGTTCTGGAACCGTCTCCTTTCTTCGGCCCTGAATGGAAGGTTAAAGCCCAGTCTCTGGCAATTTGTCGTCCTTCATCCGTAAAACTTAACCTAGCCATCTTAACCTTTCTTTTCGTTTAGCACGAGATAGTGGAATCGAATCACGTTGTTCGTACGACTTACTATTTAATATAAATAATTTCTTAGACCACACTATTTACGAAAAATTAAGGAGAAAATGGGTTTTGATTAAATGAAGCAGTGGAACAAAAGACAAAATAAAATAATAATAGCATTCATTATTTAATAAAAAATCTGAATGCTTGGGCTTCACGTCTGGGATCCTTTTTCAACGGAAAAAAGTATTTGAAGAAGAAAAAGAGTAGAAGAAAAAACAGTTTTTTTTATGCATGCATTAATTAATAAAAAATCTGAATATTTCGGCTCCATGTCCGAGATTAATTAATAAAAAGACATTTTTAGTAATCAATGTTTAATAACAATAAAACATTAATTAATAAAAAAATTGAATGTTTTGGCTCCATGTCCTGCACCCCTTCTCAACGAAAAAAGTCGTTAAGGACGAAAAAAAGTACAGAAAAAACATTAGAAGTAAAAAAATTAATGTTTAATAATATTAATACATTAATTAATTTTAAATAAAAAATCTGAATATTTCGACTCCACGTCCGGGAGCCTATCTCAACGGAAAAAAGTCTTTAAAGAAGAAAAAACAGTTTCTTAAAATAAAACCATCTAAAAAACGACGAACACACGGGAGAAGGAAAGAGAGAAAAAAAACTATAAACAAAACAATTAAATACAACTTTTTTTTGCAACAACTTCTTTTTTTGTTTCGTTTTTGTTTGTCTGATTAAATTAAACCCGTTTTTCTGTCTTAATTTATTGTTTAATATACTGTCAGTTTAACAAGTTTCTTAATGGGTAGCTTTCTTTTTGCCAGAAGATGCAAAGTTTTCTATGATTGAGCTCAATTCTAAAACCGAGATACTGTGACATTTCTTCCCTCGGTCAACACATCAAATTCTAATTTGGTCTAGTCGGTTAGTGCACGATCTCAGTGTTCTATCAAAGCTTGGATCGTGGCCCGTAAATATTTTTTCCCGCACACTTCGATTTGGAGCGGGATTCCCGAGGCCCAGTTTTGAGTGGACAAGAGGTGTTTATTGGTGGATAATCTCTAATTTATATGTAATTTAATAATTCTTTTTGATTGTGTCCATGGTGACAGTGGAAGGATAGCTATTTATTTCACAAGTTTGTAGGTTTTATCAGTTATTCTTTTAACAATCAGCTGTTTTAGTTTTGAAAAATACGTTTTGACGATATATAAGAATTCATGAATTTAGTCTAATAACTGCCTAATTTTCTACTAAACTTGATTGTGGTAATTCAAAAGGCGCAGAGGCAGTTTTAGGGGGGAACAGAGGGGACACTTGCCCCGGACGCAGAAATTTTAGGGCCCAAAATTTTCATATAAATAATATAACCGGTTATAATCATTTTGTGATTTTTAAAAAATAAAGTAGAGGGCGAGCCGGCAGTAAGTATACGAAATTTAATGCTAAATTTTCCTTTTTCATAAATCTTCATCACCATACCTTGAATTAAAAGTGATTGGACATAATTTAATTAATTTTAATGTTCTTTGTGTTCATTAATTTTAATGTTCTTTTGAGTGGACAAGAGGTGTTTATTGGTGGATAATCTGTAATTTATATTTAATTTAATAATTCTTTTGATTGTGTCCATGGTGACAGTGGAAGGATAGCTATTTATTTCACAAGTTTGTAGGTTTTATCAGTTATTCTTTTAACAATCAGCTGTTTTAGTTTTGAAAAATACGTTTTGACGATATATCAGAATTCATGAATTTAGCCTAACTGCCTAATTTTCTACTAAACTTGATTGTTGTAATTCAAAAGGCGCAGAGGCAGTTTTAGGGGGGAACAGAGGGGACACTTGCCCCGGACGCAGAAATTTTAGGGCCCAAAATTTTCATATAAATAATATAACCGGTTATAATCATTTTGTGATTTTTAAAAAATAAAGTAGAGGGCGAGCCGGCAGTAAGTATACGAGATTTGATGCTAAATTTTCCTTTTTCATAAATCTTCATCACCATACCTTGAATTAAAAGTAATTGGACATAATTTAATTAATTTTAATGTTCTTTGTTATATTTTGCATTCAAATTTTGTTAATGAATGAAAATTTTGTTAAAATTTGGCCTAACAATTTTTGGCAGACAAGGAGAGGGCGTCAATCAAGATTTTTCCCTGGGCTCAAGAGAGGCTAGAACCGTCATTGAGAAGATTGGAAGTTACAAACTTTAGAGAATTATAAATGTAGACAAAAAACAAGTTAAGTATAAAGAAATGGTTTGAATCAAGGGATTCTTTGGAATAGGGTCTAACTTGGTAAAATTTCGAACTTTATTAATTTATTTTAAAAGTGTAAGAAATAATTTAGTCGGGGGTAATGTCTATATTAGTCGGGGATAATGTCTATATTAGTCAGGGGTATTGTCTATATTAGTCAGGGCTAATGTCTATATTAGTCGGTTGTAATGTCTATATTAGTCTGGGGTAATGTCTATATTAGTCGGGGGTAATGTTTATATTAGTCAGGGGTAATGTCTATATTAGTCGGGTTGCAAAGGAAAAAAAAAATCTTGAATTTTTTTTTAGGTGCGTCACATTCCCGAAAATATGAAGATTTTAAATATAGGAAACATATTTAAAAATACGAAAAAATATAACTAGGTAATACTTACCTAGCTCAATTTTTACTCGTTTCGGCTATCCCTCTTTTTCTTGCCATATAATGTTCATAGTTTTTAATATGATCCCCCCAAATAGTTTTGAAAAATAACGAAACAGTATAATCTATATCTAATATTCTATATACTGTAGTATTTTTATAGTACCCTATTACTTATAGTCTTACTTACAGTATACGACACTATATATATATATATATATATATATATATATATATATATATATATATATACATATATATATATATATATATATATATATATATATATATATATATATATATATATATATATATATATATATATATATATATTTATGACCAGAATTAGAGAAGCTTTTGGAGTTTTGCATAACTTCAAAAGATACTAAACTTTGGTAAATTGTTCTAAAAGTAAAAGTAATTATTGTAATTGTCAATAGATATCGAAATTTTGTCTTTTGGGGGTGGGGGGGGGGGTGGGTCTACATGTCTGAAGATATCTCTTCCGTGCCTACTTGAAGCTGGATGAAGACTTTTGAAAAAGTTTATATACCCGATATTGCGTTATTTTCAGCTATCTCTATGCGTCTTTTCTTCGTGGGTAGATTTTACCTTGAATAACCTTAGAAGCAGAATAACAATCGAATACCCGTATGTCCCACGAAAAAAAAAAAATACTATTTAGCCTTTAGATTTCCATCTTGTGGTTTTAATCCCCTCCCCCAGACGTCGAATTTGTCTGTACCTATGGATAAAGATGCACCGCTTAAAGGTTTTTAATGTGCTTACCAAGGTTGTTTATCGTTTTGATTAACAGCCTACCATCATGACTGCCATGGCTCGAATCCACCTTTGTAACGAAAAAAGCTTATTTAAACAGCATATTAGAGCTCCAGTCTCTTTTCTTCTAAGTTTGTCCTTGGGTTTTCATGGCAATAATGTTTTCTTAAAAGTATTGACTTCATAAAGAATAATGCCTTTTTAAATACTGTTTTAATTGTATTCCCATTACACTTTTACCAAAAATGCGCAGGTTTTTGCTATAGTCGAATGAATTGCAATAAATGCTAGAATGGGGAATGTATATTATAAAATACTATAAACAAAATATAATATAAAATTTATAGCCAGTAAATTGAAATGTATTGCGTTGATTTTATTCAAATCGTTAGTCATTAGTATGGTGGGTGCTCATAACCAGGGAGAGAGTTCGTCAGCATTTAAGGGTCAAAATCACCTAACTAAAAGGATAAAAACAGATTAAGACTCCAAAGAGTCATTAGTGGTGTATAGGGAGTCGACTCGACGTTTCAGTTTCTAGGTCTTTTTAGAGGAACCAATGTTTCTTTTAGAGTATCAAGCCTATGACCCAACTTTGCGGCAGCGGAGATCCATCCATGGGCCTCAAACTGAGCATTAATCCACTACTTCCACAGGGTTTTGAGTTCCACAGGGCTATATTGATAATAAAAAAATTCCCGTATTTTTCTGTGTAAAACTTTAAAACATCCCCTCCTCCCAGAAAAGCCTTAGGGATACTCATCCTACCTGTAAACAGAGGGACAAGAGGAATTCCCTAATGCCCCCTCCCAACACTGAGGCACTCACACGAGAAGGTAGATAAAAATGGATCTTATTAAAATGGTTCGAAGTACATTGCATAAAGATCAGTAAATTCAAGAAAACGTGAAAAAAAAGTTTTACTCTAAACTTATGCGTCTGTGAAAATTCTTTCTGATGCATTTGCTCCTCTTTTTAGAAAGCTGATGTTGGTGGTCACTTGATACTCGCAATTGATTTTACTGGTAAATGTTTTTATGAAACTGGATTCCAAATTTAGTAGCCTATCACTTAGTTTAATCGATTCAATCAACCACCCCCCCATATGATAAAACTCGGGCTCGTAATGTTGAACTTGTACAATTAATAGAAAAAAATAGGCCTAATCAGACAAAAAGAACAACAGTACAAGGCCAATAATGTGGAAGAATATAATGAATGGCGAAAAAACAACAACAGTTGGTGAAGATCTGGAAATTTACCAAATTTTGAGGGAAATCAGAAAAAAACTCTAGATTATGGGGAAAGAGGCCCTAAATGCTCTTTTATCGGTTAACGTTTTTTGGAACATTTAAAATTAATGTAATAGAGTCTGGTGGTCGACTAAAATACGAAAAAAAGCTATTTGATAAATAAGGAGTGTAAGGTTCATTCGTGATGTTTTTGAGTATCGAGTTAATCCTTTGGTTGTGTTTGAAAAAAAAATCACAGTTATAAAACATTTTTCAACACGATGAGGTAGACGAACATTAATACCGATTTAAAGCTTCATCTATGCTGTATCCCCCCCCCCATAAAAAAGAAATTTTTATTTTGACTACAACCTCTTAAATTTTCGTTTTATTCTTTTTTAATTTTTGGCACTTTCGTGGTCCTGAATAATTCCTGTTCAAATCTCAAACCATGCCTATTCTCCCTTTCCATCCAATAAGGAGGTTTTTGCGGCTTTTGTAATAAATTTTCATATTCTCGGTATAATTTAACCGCGTTTTGATATTATTCCATGTTTTGGATTAATCCCGATTCAAAGCTCGATTCATGTCACCATTTTGCTTCCCACCTGACATCAGAAGAGATGTTTACAATGCTTGCTCTGACTTCTTATTTTCTTGACGTAATTTGTCGGCTATTCTAGGCATTTCTTTACTATTCCCTTAAAGCCTGATCTGCCGTACCGTCAGCTTTCGTTCAACACGGTAAATTAAAATTTACTTCTCTCCCAAGCTCAAATTCGTATGTTATTTTATTTTGACTTTGGATGCTCACTTGGCTTCCAGTTTAAATGTTTGGTTTATTCGCGTCCGAAAAACGGAGAGAACTCTCGGTATGTTTATACTGGCTATTATCGTGAGGAAACAGAAAAGTAGTTTGATTTGCAAGTAGAATCTTTGGCCAAAAGCTGAAGGGAAGTAAATGAAATTTAACAATGCTCCGACGATGTGATTCGCATAATACCGCTCCCCCTTCAAATAGAAAATCGTTTTTTTAAGAGTTTTTTTTATGAAATCAGGAAAATTAATTTCTTCACCTTCACTACAGTTTGAAAATTTGAAAGCCTTCTAAGAGACAACTGAAATTATTATAAGCCTTAAAATTTATTTTAAGTTTTTGATGCTAATCATTCATTCTAAGCCAAGAGTTTTTAAATCTTGAATTAAAGGAAATGAGCTGTTAAGAAACAGATCCTTAAAACGGATAGGCCTAATGGATGAAACTGCCAAAGCAAGGTTCATAGCTAGATTCATTTGATATACCAGCCATCTTTTAAAAAATTCTTCCAGAACTATTGCATGATAAAATATATCTATAAAAAAATTAGCCTTGGTCTGATTGGGTTCAGGAAGTCTCAATTAGAAAAAAATAATGAACAATATAAATATCGTTAAGCGACTTTCACTCAAGCAACCTTAAAATTCCATAAAACCATCATAACCATCGTCTAAAATTATCATAGCCTAATAAATTAAAAATGTAAATTCAAACCCTTTTTAATTGTCAAAGGCTTTTTAGTTTCTCTATTCCTTTCCAAAACTTATTAATGTTGTTGTAGTTGTTTGGGGTTTGACGCGTTTGACCAATAGAAACTTATTAATTACTAGTCCGGAAATTAAATTTTGTTGCTGCTACATTGGCTTCCCCGTAACATAATATAAGCGTACGTGACGTAAAATTCTGATTGTGCCTACGTTACGGATAAAATTTGACCATTACGTAATGCATAGAATGCGAGTTATGCTAGTGTGAAAGATCCTACTACTACTACTAATAACTCACTGCAGCACCAAGCCGCCTGAGGCCAACACAGCCACGCACGCTCCTCCTCCAACCTAATCTATTTAAAGCCTCCCTCTTTACACCCTCCCAGGAAGTTCCCATTTCCTTTAAATCTTTATTTATGACATCCTCCCAACCCAGACAAGGACGACCTGCTTTCCGTGTAGCCCTAGACGGTTGGCCAAAAAGGACAATCTTCGGTAATCTGTCATCCTTCATCCGTAGAACGTGGCCTAGCCATCTCAGATCCTACGGCAAAATTCAATTCTTCTTTATGTGTTTAGATAATCTTTTCTTCCGCTTTAAATATTTGGTATAAAGATGTACATAAATTGGAATGCATTCAGGGTGTTTATATTGGCTTTCATCCTGACAAAAGGGTGGAAACAGAAAGCAGTTAAATTAGAGCAGGGGTTCCTAATTTCTTGTCGTGTTTACACATCTTTGAGCCTACTGTCAAAACTTGACAAAAAGAAAAAAATAAAAAAAAGGAAAAAGAATGAATATTGAAAGAGATCTGATACCTTTGTTGAAACCAGTAGGGCCTTGCAATGGAATTTGGGTATAACCTTACTTGATTGTCCAGCACCATGTAAAATAGTCCAATACCAACGCAATATCTATAAAACAACTGAGGAGGAGGGGTAGGTCGTAATTATCAACTGTAAATTTCAAAAAAGACCCCTGTGTAGCACCACTACAAGAAATATTCCATCAGAAAAAGTCGATATGCTATCAGTCGGGATATGTCAGACACATGTAACCAGCCTACATGGGTTTACAGCTGAAATGAAATGGAAATATAGAATTTTTTTAATAAGACAGCGGAAAAGAGACAAATGCACTAACAATAGTAGAATTCCGAATATTTTGGATTAGCATATAGAATTCCTTATCAACGTGGAAAAGACCCCCCCCCCCAAAGAAAAAAAATAAAAAATAAAAATACCCAATACTTGGCTTAAAGTAAGCGCAAAGATAAGTGAGAACAAAAACTAGACGTACTGCAACTGACAAACAAAATGTTTTCATTTTGATTTCGTATAGCTTTTTTTTCTTTTCCTCACTTTTATTTGTATTTTGTTTAAGCTTAGCATTCTATTTTTATTTTGGTGTTTTCTCCCTTAAAGGCTTCTGGATGCAAAGCCCAATTATTTGAATTTTTACGATTATTTACGCAAAAAGTATTCTTGTTTTCACTGTTTTATCAAATCATTTAACAGTTTTATTCTTTCTGGGTTTTTTTCTGTCATTTTATTTTTTTCTGTCAGTGTGGTTGAAGAAACTATGGGTTTCGGCGGTTTGAGTCTCCTATCTAATCTTGCCATAATGATACGGCAGCCCAAAGCATCTCCAAATACGCTGTCAATATAAAATCATATATGGTTATATCAAAAGCTAAAATCAAAAAAAAGAATATCAAGAAAGATTTACCTAAGTATCTAAAAATATCATTTTTTAACCCTTTTGGATACGGCAGCCAAAAGCATCACTAAATACACTGTCAATATAAAATCATATATGGTTATATTAAAAGCTAAAATCAAAAAAAGAATATCAAGAAAGGTTTATCGAAATATCTAAAAGTATCATTTTTAACCATTTTGGATACGGCAGCCCAAAACATAAAATCATATATGGTTATATTAAAAGGCAAAATTAAAACAAGAATATCAAGAAATATTTACTGAAATATCTATGCAAAATAACATGCCAGTTATATGATGCGATCTTGAATCCGTGTTTGTAAAGTAATCAACGATGTTACGATGATACGATGTTAAATTTTGAAATTTTTGTTCTGATTCTTCCGATACTGGCTAAGATTTCTTCTTTAAAATGCAGGAACAGATAGGAAGTAGTGACATCAGATCAGGAAAAAATGAAGTAAAATATCACTGTGTATCAGTTTTTGGGGGAGGAGTCTAATGTCTGAACCCCCTCCGTTGACTGTGGCGCAAGTAAGATTATTCTAATCCCATAATCTATTACTGTACGGCTGCTGTCAGGCCATATCCAGTATTTATTGTTGTTGTTGTTGGAGGGGGGGGAGGTCAGTGGTCTTTACCTTGATTTTTAAGACTAATTTATGAGTCGGAGAAATATTTTCTTTTTTTTATTAGGAGAAATAGTCTTTTTATACTTGTATTTTTGTAATCATTTTACGACTCGGAGAAATATTTAGGGGTGAGGGTTCAAACCTGGTAACCTCCTCCCTGAATACAGCCATGATTGCTACTAATATATTTGTTAATATTAGAAAAAGAATACGGTTCTTGTCCACTCAACAAGTTGGTCCTTAGCTAGTGAAAAGACTGAATAGTTGTAACTTTATAGTTCTTGTGAAATGGATGAAGTAAGTGACTATAAACCTCGAACTCAATATGCCTATCGAACTAGAACAAGGTCCAAAAATTTTATTGATAATTTGGCTGCAGAAATTTCAACAAAAATAGAAAACTTACTACGGCCTAGTGAAAAGCGATCAGTGGCTCGAGACTTAAATCTTGAACAATCTCCTACCTCAAAAAGTGCCACCTCAAGTCAAAGTGCATCGTATAGCAGCTCAGTACCATCTCGTGGATATGCACTAGCCAAAAGTTATACCTCAACAGGTATTGGTAGCTATTCTAAAGGACTTGCCTCAGATTCTAGCTATACTAGCTCGAATACAACTGGCTATTCTCCATCTTATTTGAGTAGTAATCATGGATTGGGAAGCTCCAGTTTATTGTGCAGCTCTTATAGCTCCAATTACGGTGGTGGCACAAGTTACTCGTCTGGTTTGAATCGTTCTGTGTCATTTCGTGATAAACCTTCAGCTACTCTGGGTATTAGCTCTGGATATAGCTTGACTAAATCGTATAGTTCAAGCACTGTCGGCGAAGGTTCTGTTCGATATAGGCCCCGGGACAATGACTCTTCGTTGAATTCTAACTACCGTTATAAGAGGTATTCATTTTTAAATGATAAATTAAATCCTATTGAAGAAAGCGAATCAAAAGTGCCTACACGAAAATATGACTTCAGTCGAGATTTTGGTGATCCAGAAAAAACTCCGGTCGTGGACCGAGAAACAGACGGATCACTTTCCATGTTTCGTCGTCGATTTAGTCGAAAGAATTTTCTCCCACTTGAAGACAAATATTTGAAAGATGAACTAAAAACATCACGAAATACATCCATCATCAAAGAAGGTTCAGGTTTCCTTGCGTCAGCTCGAGAATCTACCAGTCGTCTGATTCGAAAATATAGTCGCAGAGAATCTACATTAGCTGATGTTCATCAGAAAGGGGCGAATGAAGTCACAGACAATGGGAAGTCTTCGCGATTTGGAACTGGAGAAGATGGGAAGACTTCTACATTTGGTGCTCCTGAAGATGGGAAGACATCTCGGTTTTGGGTATCCCCTGCTAGTGATGAGAGATTCACCAGTTATGCCTTACGACGTCAGAGACGACTTAAAGAAGTTTTGAAGGTTGATGCTCAAGTGATTGTCCCTAGCATGTTCGTTCAAAGGTTTGGTCTTGTCGCTAAAGTGTATGTTTGATTACCAAAATTCAATCCCACTAACTTCTCCTTAGTCATCTTCTGCTACCTATCTATATCACCAAACCTTCTGCATGTTTTGAAAGGCTATTTCATGTAGATTGACAATATAAAACTTAATAGAAGCATAGTGTAGGTTTTTGTGTTGTTTATTTTTAACTTTTTTGTTTTAAGAAAACTTTTGAGTGTTAGTTTTCAATTTGCATTATTTTGTTGTAGTTGTGGCATAGCTTATTGCTATGCAAATCTTAATATTTTTTCATTTGAGGGATGATTTTCTGCATAATCATGTGGAACAAAAATTTTAGGGGGAGTGTAAGTTTTTCTGCTGCTTTGATAGTCTTGTGCATTAGAAAAGTACGCCTTTAGGGCCAAACACTTTTCTTTCGTTTTTATTTAAGACGTTTAAGGAGGGGGTCCCTGTGCTTAGGTTTGACATTGATTATCGTTTATATCATAATCAAAGGTCTTTCCTGGAACTTCGGACAGAGGATAGAAAGAAAAAACACGAATTTTAAAGACTGCATGAGGAGTCAATCCCACGCAGAACCCCTTTCCTCCAAAAAAAACTGGCGAAGACCCACTGCTTGTGTAGTCATCATATTACTAAATTCTTTAATTTTTACTCTGATTGTTTTATGTATGACGTGTTTCATTTTTTATTAGTTTAAAAAGTTTGGATATCTTTCTAAAAATATTGTCTAAATCAGGGACGTATGCTGAGGGTGGAGGGGGGGGGGGCTATGTCTGCTCCTCCCAGAAATCCCAAAATATCCCGAATTTGTCGGTACTTCTTATTCAAATCCCCTCATTGTTTTTATCCTCCCTCCTCAGCCCCCAAAAAATGCTTGCACATATTAAAGAAAATATGCTTCAATATGTAGTAACTTATATATTTCTGTCTAAAAGACATTTGTTCAAGCATAGGACCCCCTCATTCAGAACACCATACGAAACCCGAATCATTGCAACATTCACCTGTGATTAATGTCACATATTTTAAAAGCGCATTATCTGACTAAACTTCAATTTATTTTCATTTCGTCAACCTGACTGACTTGACTACTGAGAGACGATGAGATAGAGACCAAGGCTATAAATACTTAGTCCGTGGCTTCTGGCGGAGGCTCGCGCAATTCTTTCTATCTTTAGGACGGCTCGTGCCTTTCTCCGTCCAAGAGTTTTATACTTCCTGCAGAAACTATGGAGTGAAAAAGATATCTATTATGATTAGTGAAGTGTGAAATGTTTTTTATTGGGTCGACATCTTTGTGTGATAACGAGGCACTATTTGGTATTGTTCTTGTATTATTGGATAAATGAAAGAACTTGATTAGACAAAGTTTTTCTTGGTCAGTGGTTAGGACTCCAGTAGTGTTTAGAAGATTCGTGATGGGTGGAAATGATTGTGGGCTGTTTTTATATTGAAAAAGTGACCAGAATTTAATACATAAGCAACAAACCCCTTCTCAGCCTTTTTTGTCATAGATATAAGAATGATAACTAGACAAGGTGCTATAAAATTTTGACTATGAAGTTTCGATGCATCAGTTAGATTTTTTTTTTTTTTTTTTGGTTTGTCATTATTGGATTCTTTTTCTTTTAATGTTTTTAGATTATTGGTGTTAGTAACAAAAACGTTCTTGGTCTGTGCTTAGGAGGGATTAAGACGGATATACTTCCCAAATAGTGTGATAGTGGTAAATGCTCAAGTTCGTTTTGCTACTGCTGCTATTAACAACTAACTGCAGCACCAAGCCACCTGTGGTCAACTATGTATGCTCCTCCTCCGTCCCAATGTATTCAAATCTTCCTGCTTTCCACCCCCCCCCCCCCTAGGAGTTCAAATTTCCATTAAGTCTTTCCTTTAGTCTCCTCCCACAACATTTGGGGACGACCTATTTTTCTCTAGGCCATAGATGGTTGGCCGAAAAGAAGTAATTTAGCAACCTGTTTTTAAAGTATTTCTCTTATTAAGTTTTTACGAGTTGGACAAAACATTTGGGGGGGGGGGTAAACCCTCTACCCCCTGGATACGGCTTTGAACATAATAACTTTTTATATTTAAATGTACACTTTGCACAAATGTCGGGGCATCTTGCCCTGATACTGACACATCAGTCGAAAAATTGAAAAATGTATTCTAGAAATTAACTTTTTTTTTACTATCCACCTAGGAAAAATCATCTTACCCCCTTCCCCCTGCCTCAAAGTCTGTCAATTGTGAGTCTATGGTCACGTCCACGTTTTAACCCCCTATAGAGCAACAGTTTCAATTGTATGAGTGGCTCCAAATAATGACGTAACTTTTTGCGCTCGATCCCTAAATACTTTGTGGAAAAGTAGAAAAAAAAAACGAGAAAGTAGGGGGTCAACAAAACACCCTCCCCTTGCCTTAGTATAGGTGCAGTTTCAAACGTAAATTTTTTCGCTCGATCCCTAAATATTATGTGTAAAAAAAAGAAAAAACAAGAAGGGAGGCGGTCAACAAAACACCCTTCCCTTGCTTTGGCATGGGTGTAGTTTCAATTGTATGAGCGGCTCCAAATAATGACGTGACTTTTTGCGCTCCATCCCTAAATATTTTGTGGAAAAATAGAAGAAACAAGAAGGGAGGCGGTCAACAAAACACCCTTCCCTTGCCTTGGTATGGATGCAGTTTTCAAATACATTTACAAGAATTTATTACAAAAAAAATCAAAAGACAACAAAATTTTAGGCTCACCACTATTCCTCCATTTGAAATCCTTGTTTCGAAACTGTTGGAAATAACTATCTCAAAAAGTAACTGCTCATAAATTTCAAGAGAACTGGATGAGCCGCCTCTAACTTTTTTCTTAAAAGTTAATTTGACCGTTTTCTTGTACAAAGTGGTATATTTTTCAGCCAAATCGTAGTGCCTCGTAATCATCACAATTAATGTAAACCCTTAGATTGTGATTGAAGAGAAGCAATGAGAGTTGGAACATGCCATGGATTAAAAAAGGCAATTCTGTTAGCGTCCAAAAGTCTAAAAGCTCAGCTCACCTTTTCGTCGAAAACGTGACTGGTCAATGTGCAAATTTAGTGCGAAAATTCACAGACCGAGTTCGGTGTATTTCCCTTTCATTGGCATCTCCTCCAATTGACGGTGATCCACCTTTGCCAATTCGCGGTGCTGATACGTCTGTCAATTTAGAACGAAAAACTATTGTATTAAATATGAACTCGCTTGACGGTGATACTAGTAGTGATGATTCTGACAGTTCTTCTGACCGTTCCCTCACGCCTACAGGGTCACCGTTAGCCTATGATCCCTTAGTTGATCAATATTCTTTGGATTGTAGTGCAGATATTAATTTATCTGAAACGCAGTTGGATAGTATCCAGAAAAAATCTGAAAGCGTGTCGCCAACTGAAAGTCCAGCCAAAGAACTAAACGAAAATAATGAAGAAGTCCAAGAAGATATAACTGTGAAGTCAGGCTATGATACAATGGACATGCCGTTTGAATTGTGGACTCTAGGTGGCAATTGGTCTGTTGTGCCACAGGACTATGTATTTCCTGCTGATCAGCCACGGATTATTGAAAAGCAGGATGTACTAAGTCAAATTCCCACGTGTGGCTATGAATATTTTACGGGTTATATTCCACCTCCAGAACATGGTGGTGAAGTCTCAATGTCCAGTGATAATCTCGGTGAAAGTGATACTAGTCAATTTGATTGGGTTGATAATCCCTTATTAAAAAGCCGTCCTCAAGTAGAAACAGTGTTTAATAATGTGATTGATATTCCCAAAAATTTATCTCATGAGCAGCACGACTTATTGCAGGCAGCGTCGCCTAATGAGAATAAATTTTTGCAAAGAGTTCGTAAAAAGACTAGCTGCGATGTGAAAAGCGAAGTATATTCAGTTCCTCAGATTCCAAAAAGTGACATCGGATCAACAGAAACGTCAGTACTTCAAACGTCTTGGCTTGACGAATATCCATATCACGCTCTGCCTTCGCCTAAAACAAATTCTACTAAATCAATTAGCCTTAAAGAAAAGGCTTATCCTTTTGTGAATACTTCAGCTTATTCAACAGATGTAAATGCATACATTGATGTTGTGCCCCAAGACTTAACTTATGCTGAGTATCCACAAGCCACGGACTTGTTAGGATCTTACCCGGTGAAAGATGTATATAATTTAACTGCCAATTCTGCTGCACCGTCCTTACCAGTGTTGAAGTCGGTAATAAAAAAGAAGCCAAAGTCTTCACTGAAGACGAGCCACTCTGCGACGGTAGTTTAAAATTGTCCAGAAATTACTAACCATAAAAGGCATGCTCAGTCTAATGTGTTTTTGCACTGTTTGGTTTTTACTAACAATCCATTGCTCTTTTAGTACTTAAGTACTAAGGACAGTAAAAATAAAGTCTGATTTTTTGAACTAGTTCAGTGGAAGCTTTCAATCAGGTCTGGTCAGTTCTATTCAGCATATCATAAAAAAAAAATCTGGGATTCAATTCTAATGAAAAAAGGCCTCCTCTAAATGCAGCTTTTCAGTTTGGGTAGTAGTGGATGCTAAATTAAAAAAAGAGGAATGCGAACAGAAATCAGTGAAAAATAAGCTAAAAACTTGTGGCACAACAAACAGCTTAAGAAGGAGCTGCTTTCCTTTCAAACTGGACTTTTAATGGGAATCAACAGATCATGTTGAATTTATACTGAGGAAGAGCTTTGCAAATTTTACTGAATAGCATTGTTTATTTATTTTCACTGTTTAGTGTGGCTGACAAAAAAGTGCTACTGCTTTAGAAATTTCATAAATTTGAAACAACCAAAAGAATAGGCCTAAAAGGGGTTCAGAGGGAGGGAAGGGCGTAAATATTGTATTTATTTTGATGTCGCTGGTAATTTAAGGAACAAACTTTAGGCTGGGGAAACCAAGTGGTATTCTAATCTAGGAGAGTGTCTTGCCCCATATCACCAATATTAACTAAAAAACCCTCTAAAAGTTGAGAACCTGTTATAAACTAGAGAGGCTAAAGTTGTGAACCTTAAATTTAGACTTCGGGAGCGGGGACAGAGGCACTGGGACTAAGAACGTTTTTTCTCTGATCCACTTAAGCGTTTTTAAACTATATATCGTATTTTGTAATATTGCCATGGTTAAATAGCGATCCAAATCAAGAGACAATAGGTGTTTCCAGGTTGTCATAATAACGTATCTGCAATATCTGTTTTGGTTCTTTTTTTCTGTTTCTGCTTCTTGTTTTGGTAATGAACTTTACGGCTGGGCAACAAAAGAATTCTAGAGGTATGCACATACTCTTTTTGCAATATATATATATATATATATATATATATATATATATATATATATATATATATATATATATATATATATATATATATATATATATATATATATATATATGCCCTGCGTGTAAATCGTGTCTCTAGAAGTATTTATTAAGGAATTTAGTGAAGCGACTTGTCGTAACCTCTTCATATAGATTAAATAAATAAAAAACAAGTTTTTTTTAACTGCAAGTAAGGAGCGACATTGAAACTTAAAACGAACAGGAGTTTTTCCTTATATGAAAGGGGTTGTCCCCTCTTCAACACACCGCTCTTTACGCTAAAGTTTGACTCTTTGTTACAATTCTACTTTTTAAAACAATAAACTTTTGATGGGTAATACTAAGCTCATAACTTTTAAAGTTTTGGTTACTATTGAGCCGCGTCGCTCCTTACTACGGTTCGTTACCACGAACTGTTTGATATTTGTTTCAGAGCAGGAGCCCTTGGCCTTGATTATTTCCTAGTGGGCTACTGTTTTTCTCAGTTAGCCCTTGTTCCCTGCTAATGCGAGATACATGTACAACACTGAGCGCAAAACTATTTGTCAAGTCCAGTCATTTTGAGGTATCTGATACCTCCGAAGTTGTGCAACTGTGCAAGATGCAACCTCGCTGTTATGTCCACCTCCGATGGCAATACCGTGGCCTAGATTTTTCCTAGTGGATTACTACTTTTCTATTAAGAAATGAGTTGGGTTCGTTAGTGTGAGATGTATACATCACGCTTAGAACAACAGCATATGTTAGCCAAGTGATGCTGATGTGTTGGGTGCATGTAATCTATTTTAATATTCATAAAGTTCTAAAAACATTTTTTTATGTTTTTTTTTTACTTTTTTACAAAATACTGTTCTTCCTTAGAAGAATTACTACAACAATAAAGCCAGATTAGTTTCATAGAGGTTATAAAATGTAATGAATATAAAATAAAACTTGATTATGCACGAAGTCCCCCCCCCCTTCTGAAAACCCATTAGTTATGTCGCGGACAAACCCATTTAGATTTCGTTCTGCTGAAATTGACTTACAGGATGATTGTTTGCTTGACTGCAGAAAATAATTTTGTATGAAACTGAAGGCACTGAACTTTGCAAATTGACAGGTGTGGTCTGTCAGGCATGCGCTGGCATGCTCTTGATATTATTTGTTGTTTTTGTGGATTTGCTTTTAGTGCTTGAGCATACCATTTTATGTTTTCATTCATTTTTCAGCCATACCATGGTTATTACGATTGCCAAAAAAGCTTCATTTAATAGCCTCTTTTGACTTTACCAAGAAGGATGTTACTTTCTTATAATTCCGCGACAGAGAAAAGTGCTCTTATTCATTGGTTTATGTATTCCGTATTTTATGACGCAATCACACTATTCCTTATTTCTGAGGAGACATTAAACCTTCTTCTGAAACTCTGATTGGTATTAACACCTTTTGAGGAAAATTTAAGCCAGTAATAAAAAAGAAATTCTGAGTTGTAAGATTCTTTACAAGTAGTCTCTCTGTTTCTCTGTGGTTAAACAATGGTTCTTACAATTGAGGGAAAACTTAATTTTTATGGTATTTACAAACCCCATTGTAAGTAGTAGCAGTAAGAAGTAAGTATGACGGCACTAGACCCTTAAGGTCCAAACCGGCGGTGCGGATCTCCGTTTCATGGTCCTTCTGCCAGGAAGTGCAATGGGGGGCTGGGGGTCAGCCATCCGGTGTTTTCACACACTTTTCCTGCTTACCTTCCTCAGATTTCTCCAGGTACCCAGATTTCTCCAGAGTCGAGCTGGATCGACTCCGGCTGAGCTTACAGAGTCACGCCACTGACCCCCGTCCCAAACTAAATAACTGGTCACAACTGGGATTGAACCCGTGCCCCTTGGACGGAGAATTCCCACGCCAGCGCGCCAACCACTCAGCCAGGACGGCTTCAGGAAGCTTCAAGAAATATTCAAGAAGAAAAGCTCCCAACTTGTAAGAACTAAATAACCTCTTAAAAAAGAAGAAATTTACATTCAAACAGGAATTATACCATGCTACGAAGATCAGGACCAACTTTGCCGATGTCCAAGCTAATGTCAAATGCGAACTTTTTATCTTATAAGATGTCCCCATCTCAAGTATTGTTAAAGGATCAAATGCACTACTACAACGCAGACTGGGAATGTATACAGGTGCACTTTCAATACCACCTACCCTCATTTTTTTAAGGTATCCCCCTCCTCAGGGAAAAAATACGGCATATGCGTCTGGCCCAAGTACTTTTTATGTGAACTGATCATTTAAAATGTACAATATCCCACGAAACTAAGTACTAAATATTTTTCCTTGTCTTTGCATTTCTTTTGTGGAATATTTGATCTCCATTATAAGGCGAGAAAATTTTGATGTTCAAAGTGTTTATCGTTGCTTCTGTGGTAATAATGAAAATGATTTATTGTCTGTCATGTTAAGCCGAAAATTCGCATTACTAGACTTTTTTTCGCTAAGCGGATAAATTCTTGAAGTAAATATATGTATGATTCATTCTTTGTTTTTCTCTCTTTTTTTTTTATCCGGACCTTAATGTTATGCATGTCAGTTTTGGAGTAAATAATTTTGCTTTAGATTTTGTGTCTTTACGTGATAGAAAAGTTTTAAGGAGTTTTGCAACGGTAGTTTCTGAATTATACCGCCTTGCTATAATGCATCCTAGCATGAACATAATCCTCCTTCCCTTGAAATTAAGGTCCGACATAGATGGCAGAAATTTGCTTTTTTTGCTCATTTCTTGTATTTTTCAACAATTGATGTTTGTGTATTGACAAATTGCGTCAAAAAAGAAACAGGAATTAGACCTACTGAAGCTTAGGGAAAAAAATTAGGTCGCAAATATGTTGCCATGATAAGCAACAAAGCGTCCTAAGTAAAACTACAAAAATATGATAGTAATAAGAAAAAAAAATAAAGATACAAATAATGGGAACTTAAGAAGTAAATATCGATAAAAGTTGAAACAGAAACGAAAAACGAGGAAATAAAAGTTGGACGAAGGTAGAAAAAAGATCAAAAATTCCAAATACGAGGTGTATCCACACATTTGGTTCTGTCCGTTAACAAAACAAATCGGTGTGCAGACAGAGAAAAATCTTTATTATAAAAAGAAGAAAATTTTAATTCGTCGTTGGATTACCCAAGTTCTTGCGTGCTTGCCTCACGCGCTGCGCGTGACCTCACACTGAACGAAAGAAGGTACAACCAAAAGAGCTTGGAATGGTGCCAATTTGTCCACCTTCGTTCTGCCCTAGCTTTTTTCCCTGGGGAAGCCCATCTCTTATAGCGGTATTAAATGTTCTTAACAGGGGGGTCAAAAGTGGCGACAGTTTTTTTTTTTACTTAATATATTTTGGCAAAATCTGTATTAAGTATTTTTAGGCAAATGTTTCGAACTAAAATCAATCTTCATTTTAACAAAGCGAAGGAAACCATGTTATTACATTTGATTAACATGTAAAACAAATGATTATGAGGCTCATCTACGAAGTAATGAAAACGAAAGGAGTACTGAGTTGTTTATTGCAACCAAAAAGACTATTAAAATCAGAGGTCTTAGAACAGTTTTTCTAAACAGCTTCCGACATTTTATATGAACCTGACATATCATGGCACAAGTTTCTGTGTTTTTTCGTCATTCAACATGCAGCTTAAACATAATAAGCATGATCCATAGGAATGTAATATGCAGCGAACTTTAGTTTTCTGACATTAAAGTAATATATCATCCCCCTCCATGGAGAAGGGGACATAAGAATCTGTCCCTTAATCCCTGAGTTTACCCTTGATCCCAATAGAAAGTATGTGAGAAAGCTCGTTAAAATTATGAGATCTGTCAATTCTTGAACAGACCAACGATTTCATTTACTCACCAGACCTCCTCCCCTCCGATGAAACAAACCTGAGTTCCGTTTGATTTTATTGACGTTCTGAATTGTATGTTCATTTTTTTATCTTCGTTCTCCTTTTATTTTTTTATTTTTTCAGTTTGTCACTTTTTTGCGCCTATGACGCCATGTTTATAATACAAACCCTTTGATTATCCCCATGCCTATCAAGATAAATACTAGACGAAACATATTTGTCTCGACAGAAATATCCCTAAATAATGTGAAATAAAACTATTTTGGCAGTTTACTGCAAAGAGAAATTAATTGCAAGGTTACAGGATTGCTAAAATGGGGCAACGTTATCATGATTTACTATAATTGTTAAGTCTTATATTTCAGTTATCCCACACGACGGGCCCTAGACGGATGTCCCTCACCCGCATCCTTTCACTTTCTCTGTCTTTCATTCTCTTTTTCTTCCTCTGTCTTTCTGTCTATTTCTCTTTCTCTCATCTGAACAATTTGCCAAGGCTGACAAAAAAAAATCCCAATATTGTTCTGTTGGTACATAACAATCTCAATTGTATTTTGAATTTTGAAGCAAAATGGGACGTTAAATAGCCAGGGATAAGTTTATAAATTGCTGACCAAACCGGGATTAACGGTAGATAAATGGCTTTCTATTTAAATTTTCTATAATGACTGTTTGTGTAAATACACTATGTACAAAATCTTCATTTTTTTTTTCATGGAAAGACTTGGTATTATTTGCTATCGCCAACGATAATGCGCCAATAATATAGCTTTAAGGCAAAAATTTACGAGGTTCAGGTAATTTTGTATTCATAAATGTGTAGCTAAAAGGCTTTCTTCTTGTTGGTTTGGTTCTTACCTTTGTGTTGTGATTTTTTTTTTTTTTTCTCTACGGTAACCATAATTCCAATTTCACAACGAGTTTCCGCCTCGGCAAGTTCAAATTTAGGGTATATTTCGTCTGGATGACGTCATAATGAACTGCAAACCAAAATAGGCATGAATAGGGGGATTGGATCACGCCTTTGTCCTTGATTGGTATGTATGCTGGTATTCAAACGAGTCACAACTAACCTATCGCTAGAAACACGGTGTGTAGGCCCATGGTTCTCGTTTCTTGGGAGATTTATTCGATTTAATCGTTTAGTTACGAACTATCTTTAAGTCTAGTCCTGACGGTAAAGGATAAATTATTTGAAGTGAAGACAATAAAGCGGTGCTATTATGAGAATTCCAGCTGGTATGTGGGATTGAAAGTGTCATTCTATGGAGTCTTCTTAGATCATTTCTTGTAAAAGAAATGCTCATAGGTAGAATTCGAGATCCTAGACACAGTGCTCTAGGTCATACAACTAGAAAAAAATCCTAAATTGTCCAGAATTTCTTGGCACTTATTTTATCATCCCCCCCTCCCCCGAAAGAAACTCCGGCGAACATGCCTGAAAGAGAACCATGGTATTGTACATGTGAGCGGGAACTGACTGAATATTTATGCATGGACAGACAGGTGTCTGGACATGTTAGTCTTAACTAGGCATGCCTGTGAACGCTGCTTGATAGGGCAGTAATTCCGACGCTCAAACCGTGTCTCATATGCATGACAATGCAGAATTCGAGGATCGACGGAAAGCTAGTTCTGTTTTTGTGCAAAATTATGTTCCAAACTTCACTCTATACTCCCTCCAACCAAGTTCTTGTTTCCTTTAAATTCAACCTTAACTTCTATTCTCTTTTCATTCGAGGACGTCCTGTTTTTCGTGTAACTCCATCTGGATAAAAAATTGATAATTAGTGCCGTTACTTACTACCTTTCTCCTAACCCAAAAATCACGGGCCAGGCTTATTAGTTTTCCTAGAAAGCGTATTAATGTTGTTATTATCAATTACATTCTTATTATTTATCCTTTCGACATTTTGACTGACGAATTCAGACGATTCGAATTCAAATTATTTTTATTATTTACTTATTGTTAGTTTGATAAATTTCTATGTGAGGGGCTTCTATATATCGTGGAAAGAAGCAAAGCTAGGCAAATGCAACTTACGGGAATCAATCCTGGTCCTAAAATATACTCGGCGGGGGAGGTATTTCGAAGCTAACATCTCCATCCCTTCCTTATCCCAAGGGACGAGAAGGTTGCATATATGACTGGTCTGTCTAAATCTGGATACAACGTTTTACCGTTATCTGGGCTTTAAATCTCTTTTTTATTGGCTCTTTTTTTAATGCAATTCTTATTTTTACAGCAAGAGTTTAAGTCATGTTCACCTTCTTTTTTTTTAAATATAAGAAATGCTCGTAGATGTTCAAATCCTTCAACAGTTGAAACTGAAATAACACATTGTTGTGATCAGAAATGTGATTAGAATAACATGTTCATTCTTTGCATATCCAATTTTCTTGTAAAGTTACTGCTACCAAATTACATCTAAATCTTGACCGACTTGGCCGTAAGTATGGGGACTCTACGGTTAAACAAATTCTCAGCGCCTACTCCTGTTGTAAGCAAGCATAGACCGACTCTTCAAAATATTCGGACTTTTTAACTTTTACTCTCTCGGAGTCAATTTAAGGCCTCTGGATTTAATAGTAAATTCTGGAGTCAATGTCAAGAGTAACTGCCGGTTTTTCTACTTTAATACTGGTATTATGTATTTGCTCCTTTTTTTTGCTAAGGATTGCCTAGGCTAAGGTATCAATTACATTTCTGTGTCAATGCTGCTACTTACATCTTTTGTGTTTATTTCTAAACTCTCTTGAGTTTTGCAACTGGGTCGTAGGCCGCTGTTCTCTGTCATATGTGAAAAAAAAACTTTTTAAGATTGTGGGTTTGGACAGGGTAGCGCGAATCCATCTTACTTCGGCATATTGTGGTAGGCAGTACATTATGATACTATACAGCGCGTGCCCTTAAAAACATTGACTTCTCAGCCATTGGTAAAATATGTCATAAGGACTCTTAAGTAATTCATTCTGTTTTAATGCTGATTGAATTTTGCTTTCTTTTCTATTGCTGCTATTAATTACATAGGTTAAGATATCAATTCAATTCCAAATCAGTGCTACCATTTGCGTCTTTTTTCTATTTATTTCGGTAATCCCTTCGTGTGGCATGTTGGTCTTTCGACGCCTTTCTCTGAAATGAATTTGACCATGCGCCTTCTTTCTGATTGATCTGTATCTTCGATGTGTGTTTCGTCTGATTGGTGGCTCTACCTTCGTTGGTTCGATGTGATTGATTTCTACAGAGCTCAAGGGCACCGTCGATTGAAGATGATGAAGATGGCCATTTGATTTACCACACTGGATACATCATCCGTGATAGATGTTCGTGTCTATTCTATTCACAGTGACAACTTTTTTACATTTTAAAGTTTCTCTGTTAATATCTTTTTTTTATTCTTTGCTAATTTAAAACCATTCGTCTATACTTGTAGGGGGATCTAGGGTTCTAACTCTACTCCTTCAACAAAAGTTAATAAACATCTGTTAAAGCTTAAAGATTGATATTGTTATTTTTTGTTCCTTACCCCTCTTGACAATCCCTTTCTCCCATTCTATTACTGTATTCAAAAAAAGTGATTGGATGGTTTCAGTTTAGGCTATCAGAAGATCATAGTTTTTTTGGTATATAAATCGGTTATTTGGTGTTATTTCCAAGATTTTTTTTTGTAAATTGCAAAAAAAATTCTAATAGAAAATTGTTCTGGGTTAAAGGGTCTTTTTACATACCTATAACCTTTCAGTTGGATTAAACTTTAAAGGCTATTACAAATATATGTCGTAATTGCGTTTACGTTTCTTATTTTCTGGTTTTCTCTTTCCCCTATTTCTGTAAAAATTAAAAAGTAATTTGTGAGTGATCAAATGTTGCTATTGATAAAATTGGAAAGTCTGTAAGCTAGAAGATTTAAAATGTTTATGTCTTACATGTTAAAATTTTTTTTTTTATTAATGCCGTTTTTAACTTTCTATCTTCTTTTTCTTGCTAGTACTACTTTGTATTATCATTGCTTTCGCTACTATGAGTTAATATTCATTTTAAAAATATTGGGATAGAGAAAGTAATTTATTTTAGTTACTGTTTGTATTGCTATATTCTGTTCAATTATTTTGACGGAGTTTCTCATTTGTTGTTAATGAAGTAATAGTAATTAGGGTAGAAAAATAATATTGTATTTTTTTTTTTTTTTTTTTTTTTTACTTTGAGAAAAGAAGCTTTCCTGACTAAATATAAATGGAGCATGCGTGTTCCGGAAAGATTCAATATGTTTTAATTTAGTTCAGGGGAAAAATGGTAACTTGGAAAATACTTCTAAACATTTTATATTGAGAAAACTAAAAAAAAAAATCCATCATGGTTAGAGATATTTGTTCCATTGAATTGTTTCTAATATTTTTTATTTGATCTTTTTGCAGACAAGGTTCAATCGACCCTTGGTGAAGGTACATTTGGAAAAGTTGTAAAAGTTAAAGATTTAAAAAGGTATGTGAATTATATGCTAGAAGCTAATATTTCGTTTCCCTTTTTCCCTTATATTTATTTATCTTTTAACTTATATTTATAATTATTTATATTAATTGCCTTTAAGAATTCTACAGCTGTAACATATATTGGGGGTTATAATGGTTTTACCATTTCAAGTATTTGGCCCTCTTAATGTTTCCCGTTTTGCTGCTAGGAATTAGAGCGAAACTAAATACTGCAGTTTTGGGTATCAAGTTGAATCTCTTTTGTTTTTATCACTTGATTATCAGATTTACAGTTTTCTACAGTCTCTGGGGGGGGGGGTGGTTAACCAGTTTTGGTTTTGCTGAAGGTGGTAGCTTGTAGGATTTAGCGCTAACTAATGCCCCCCTTGAAATCATAAATTATCATCCCGTGCCTTCCAATAAAATCTCTTATTTAAACTACTAGTTTCTGTTAGTTTTGGGTATGACTCTCACTTTGGTTGTTGCTAAAGTTTTTTTCACTGTAATTACTATTTGGCTATACATTCGCTTGTCTTTGGTTAAATGTAGCCCTTTAATTTTCTGGATGAAATCTTTTGTGGGAGAGTTTTTAATTTATTTTTTCGTTTTTAATTGAAATAATTTTTTGATGGAAAAATTTTTTTCAAAATGGAATATTTGAAAATTTTTTATCAATTTCCTCCATCAATTTCTTTCGACTGTTAAAAAGGGCTCTACCATTGCAAGTATTTTGCCCTCTTGATGTTTTCCTGTTTTGTTCCTATTAGTTAGCGTGAAACTGAATATTGCAGTACTCTCTTCTGTTTTTAGCTCTTGATTATCAGGTTTACAGTTTTATACTGCCTCTGGGTGGGGTGGTTAACCAGTTTTGGTTTTGCTGAAGGTGCTAGCTTGTAGGATTTAGTGCTAATTAATGCCCCTCCCCCTCGAAATCCTGAATTCTCAAGAATATTTGGTCTGTTCTTATTGAAATTACGAAAAAGTGTCCCCCCTCCCCGCCAGAAAACTTATCATTGTCCCCTCGCTCCTCGGGGTACATCTTTGTCCGTCATGAATCAATCCAAAAATCTCGGTAATCCCTATTGCAATTCCAGTAGGCAAAGCTCATTTGAATTACCCTTACTCCATGCCTATCTACCTTAGCTCTGCCCTAGGATGGATGATAGACTACCTATAAACAAGTGAAATGACATTCTTTTTATACAATCCTGAAAAAGGCTTATACCAGCTGTGACTCTCACTGAGACTATCTGTCTTGGCTTTACTACGACTAGCCATAACTCTCAAGTCTTTCATCAATTCCACCAATTTGATTTTAATTCAAAAATCTACGAAAAATGTACGTGCCTGAAACGGTTTAACAACTGAACAATCTTCAAATAAAAGCGAGAACAAGCTTAGCAGACCTTATTCTTGGGAAACTAGCCCTGATTAAAAAATTTCTGAAGTAGGGGGTCAAACCCAAAATCAGAATTGATTTACTCTGTGAACTCTGGTGGCCCCTTTCTCTCTTAGAATATGGCCTTGGTTAAAATTTTGGTCGTGATTGGTACGAGTAATAGTTAATAGTTAAATAGTTTTCTTGGTTGTTTTACAAAATCTTGAGTACCAATTTGTATAATTAACTCTCCTTCTGTGCCTAATTAAGGTTTAGTAATTGATTTGTAAATTGTTGTGAAGCATTCATTAGACATTCATAGAGATTGGTTTTACTTATAGAGCTGATTAATTGAAAACGGAAGTTTTTAGTCAAGCCTTCCAAATTTCCACCGTATTTGGGCTCCAGTTACCGGTAATGAATGGTGTTATTCAGTATTGCAACCTTTAGAATAGTGTCAGAGAACTTGCTTCATATTTTGGTATAAGTTAGCAACTGGAAGTAAGCAATAGGGTTTTGTCCCCCTCCCCAAATATATCATTTTAGGAGGACAAGGGTCCTATGGCCCTGTGGTTCTTGAAAACTTATGGCAGAGTCTTCTTAACGAAATTGGAGCTATCTGAAACCATTGTAGATGCGAGATTGATTGGAGGCGAAAGTTTTTTAGACCCGAGTTCCAAGTTTCAATAATATTTTGAAAGCGATCCAGGATTGTGGGTTGGGTTCCACGAAAATAAACTTCAAAACGAATCACAAATTTGTTTATATGCATTTTGTTACGTTTTTACGAGACGTGAAAAACTTGGGGGGGGGGTTCAAATCCGATACCCCTTCATCCACTGAATACGGCCTTGTATACAGATAGCGGTTTTTCTGTAATTCTGGCGAAACTAAAATATCATTTTGAGAGAATATTTGCTTGATCTAATTGTGACATTTATCTGAGTCTGTATTTTCGATCATACAAATGTCAAACTTAAACAGAGAACTAGTGTTTGTACATAAAAGGCTATAAAACATGTCTGAAGTGGTAATAAAATGTCACTTCTCGCTCTTGATAGGTGCCAAAAGGTCCCCACTCCAATTTTTTTCTTGGGAACGAGCCTTTAATATTTTTTCGTGGTTAGGGGAGGCCAAGGTTTGGAGCAAATCTTATATTTGTCATGAAATATCATATTTTGGGATATTAAATTTATTTTGTGTTTTGTATATTTTTGTCTTCTGGGTAGGCAGCAGTAAGTTCCCTCTTTACCTTTCCCTGTTGGTGCCTTGATATTTAACTTATATTTATTTTAAAGATGTTATAAAGTAGAGTTTTAACTTCATTCGTATATTTGATCTTCCAGTTAGAGGACTGCTAAAACCCCCTAGTGTCATCCCTATGTGCATCTTTGCGCACTTAGTGGAAGCGGGAAATAGACTCAGCGGAAAAATGATTTTGAATTTTGGATAGAAAACTGTTATAGGCTACTGCATAATCAAATTTCTTCAATAAATGACAATACTCTACTGTTTGAAAGACTGCAGCACCACTTCATGTAGTTTTGTAGAGACAATACTAAATGACTTAATCAGTTCGAAGTTGATTATAGTCCACGCTAAGTCTTCAAAACTAATATATTGTAGATTAGAGATGACCTTACAGTCTGAGGCTCATGACCAAATCCCTCCTCCTCCAATCCAAAATTTTCTTGAGTTTTTGGGCTTTTCTGTTCAAATCATAGTAAAGTTTGTCTCTTATTACCTCTCACTCCCCCTCATAAAAATGGCGTACGTGCCTGTTGTACATATCCATAAGTAAGGCTATGCAATCTCACTTGAAGGGAGAGAGAAAGAGAAAGGGGGTGAGAGAATTAGACTCGTTTAGTAAGGATTTTTGAAGGAATTTGTTACCTCGCTGTCGAAAGTTCGATTATGTAACCTGGTTTTCTTGATAACTAAGTTTTCCTTTATGTTGTTAAAACTACAGGTTTTATTTTTGTTGAGATTAAACTAGTTGAAATCTTGTTTTTAGTTTTATTAAAACTGAAATTTTTACTAAGTTTTAGAGGTTGAGTTTGGCTTTGCTAGTAATTAAGACAGTTGGGAAGTACAGAAAAGCTTCTAGGCTGAAAAGAAATGTTTTTGAAAATAAGGGGTGGGAACTCATCCCTACCCCCTCCCATTAAAGGCATTTGAAGATCTTATCAACAGAGGCCGATCGCTAGATCCTAAAGAAAATGAGATGTTACGTAACTCTGCCAGATCGATTTGCCTGACATTCTCAATTATTTAATTTCGCATTGTTCGTTTAAGTTTTGAAGTGTGTTTTTTACTTTGAAAGTTGTAATAAGTCCTGATAAGTATCGGGACGCTATCAGACTGAAAATTGATATTTTGTAACTGAGTGAATTGGAAATTACCTCTCCTCCCCAAAAAAAAAGAGAA
Source organism: Artemia franciscana (assembly GCF_032884065.1). Classification (NCBI taxonomy): domain Eukaryota; kingdom Metazoa; phylum Arthropoda; class Branchiopoda; order Anostraca; family Artemiidae; genus Artemia; species Artemia franciscana. Next base: position 6,259,203 of record NC_088880.1, on the reverse strand, counting down.
AAAATGCTTTAAGATTTAAAAACAAAGACTTCCCAATAGATCCTAAAGAAAGAGAGATGTGAAGCAACTAAGAAAAATAAATCAGCTGGGAAAATCAATTAGGCATTGTAGTTATTTGTTTAATTAGACTTATCTTTAATTTAATTTTAGAAGTGGAGTTTTGGCTTTAAAAGTCATTAAAAATGTTGAGAAGTACCGGGAAGCTGCCAGACTGGAAATTAACGTCCTAGAAAAACTGGAAGAAAAAGATCCTGATGGAAAAAAGTGAGTTTAATCTTTTTTTTTCTTTTTGGGTAGTGTTCAAGGAGGGACCTACGTAGTGGGGGTCTTCGGCCACCTTCCCTCAAAACCCTAGTTTTTCTTAAAATTCTTTGTATTTGCTAATCAAACTGTCAAATATAGTTCAAAGTTATTTCTCTTCCCATCCCCCTTAGAAAAAGAAATTATCTTGTGTTCAAGAATTTTGGCTTTGCAGTGTAAAAGCTTTATACGTTCTGAGGCAGAACGAGGCAATGAAGGAATATATTATATATATATATATATATATATATATATATATATATATATATATATATATATATATATATATATATATAACGAAAAGAGAAATCACCAATGCAACAGCACAAACACATTACAAAAAAAAAAGGAGACAGAAGGAGAAAATTAAGACTATTTTCCTAAATTAGTGATTAATATGGACCAGCACTTGAATGAGGCCTTAACCCTTCTCATCCATACAATCACATAGGTCAAACAGCATACCCATACACAATCAACCATAAAGAATAATCCATGGACAGGCAGTCATGTCGTCAATAAGTATAAGTCGTCATTTACCAAACAATAAAAACAGTAAAGACAAATAATTCAGAGGCAACAACCCAAAACAAGGGCTCATCAGGAGAATGCACTTGCCTATAGGGTTTCGGCACTTTAAATTCTCTACCCAGTCAAGTGTTGTGCCTACCACAGAATATATCTATATATATTCCAAAAATGCAAAAATTGATATGCAGATAATGGGAGCCATGGAGACTAAGGAAAATATAAAATTTATATTAGAGAAATAGTAAAATATATAAGTTCTAGATGCGTAATTGACATAACCGGACCGGTTCCGATCTCTCGTCACTAGTGCAACATGAGCTCTTAGCTCTTTTTAATTAAAAGCAAAAGAAAAATGCTAATTATACCCATAGCGTAATAAATGTAATACATTTCGGAGGAGAGTCGCACTCGAAAAAACCATTGGATTGTGTGCTTGTGCCACATCCCTTTCTTAAAATGCAACCTTTCTTAAAATGTTTTCTAAAATCTATCTAAAAATCTTTCGAAAAATCACAAAAAAAAAAATGAGAGATGTTGAGTTTGGTGAGTAGGGCTTGTTTCTGTGATGATTCTAGGAGTCTTGAAGAGGGAGGGAAAGAGATCCGTAGAAGTTCGTTAACACTATTACAAACGTAAAATTTAATTCGGCCCAAGAAGCTTTGCTTGTTATGGGCCATAGAATACAATGATAGAGCACTAAAAGAACCATAAATAATACCCTAAATCAAACAATACATATGAAATGAGCATGGGGAAGAATAAACACTAGCATACAGTGAAAAAAAAGACTTTTAAAATTAGGAAGATTCCTGAAAACAATTTTAAAAAGAATAAGAGAGAGAGATATCAGTTAAGAAAGAATTCCAAAAAGGAGAAACAATAGGAGAAGAGAAAACAGGAAAAATGAAAACAAAGGAGAGAGATGGAAATTACTAAACAGGAAAGATCCGACGAAATAATGCCTTTGCAGAAAAAAAAAATAGAGGGACATCCAAAGGGATGGAGTTCCATAATAGAATTGATTGATATACAGGAAACCTCTGGGCTGCTGTAGATGATCGCTTTGGTAAAATAAATCGTCTAGAAGAACTACGTTAAAAAAGAAGAGTACCTACCTGAGCCTGTACGTGAAAGAAATTGCTGCAGGGGCGATGGAAGAGTACCTAGAAAAGCAGAATGCGCTAAATAAAGATTACCTTTACTTTATCTTTAATAAAGATAATATGATCCAGGGGAGCTATTCCAGTATCATTATAAGATCAGGGGAAGTGTAAAGTCGAGAGAGAAGAAAAGTAGCCTTCACTGTCCTATTTTGGGCTCTGATCTGAGCGTAGAAGAAATGTATGAGTATTACTCCAGACAGAGCAGCAATAAGAAAGGTAAGGATAAATAGAATCATAATAAAGAGAAACCATAATATTAGGAGGAAGAAATGAATTTACCCGGTGCAACATACACACCAAGAAATTTCACCATAGTAGCTTATGGTGTAATATCATTCCCATAAGTCAGGGTGATTGGCTCCTGGTCGTCTCTCATACGGTAAAGGGTCCTGAAATTGATACCATTTGACCAGCACAATCCTTTACTTTATCAAGAAGACTTTGAGCTATAGAAGTGGCAGATTGCAGGTCCACTGCAGCAATGAAAAAGTTACTGTCATCAGCAAAAAAAAACAGGGTGAACATGGGGATGAAGACCATCAACAAGATCATGAATGTGATTTAGAAACGAGAGTGGGCCAAGCACAGAGCCCTTTGGGACACCTTTCAATATAGGTGAAGTAGAGGGAGAAGTACCATTAACCGAAACATACTGAGATCTCCCTGACAGATAAGATCTTAACCATTCAAATGAAACTCCATGCACTCCAAATAAAGATAGTTTAGACAAAAGAACAGAGTGGTGAACCATATCAAAGGCCTTTGAAAAGTCAAGAAACAGACCCAAAGCACACAAGCCCTTGTCCAGATTAACACGCATAAACTCTGTTCCATCTGAAAGAGCATACAAGGAAGAGAAAGAGGGACGAAAACCATAGTGACGGTTAGTTATGAGAGAATTTCCAGCCGTCGTATTAGTACTAAACACAAATGAAGAGAGTCTACGATACACTATTTTTCAACAATCTTAGAGATGACAGGAAGAAGAGAAATAGGTCTGTAGTTTGAAATTAGAGATGAATCACCTTTTTTATGGAAAGGTACAACCGTAGCAAATTAAAATAAATGAGGAAAAACACAAGAAGAAAGGGAGAGGTTAGTTATGTGTTAGATGGGGGTAAGAAACAAACTGACCAATTTTTTTTTTTTTTTTTAAGGACATTATTACTCAAACCAAAACTGTCAACTGAACGACTGCTTGGAAGTTCAGAAATAATACTAGAGATCTCAGTAGCAATGCATGGAGAAAGGAAAAAAGACTTTCCTGTCAAAGGAAAAAAACTTACTTTACTCTGGGGTGGAATGAGAACTGAAGGAAGCGTGATGAAATACAAATTAAAATCACTTGCTGAGGGTTTTTTGTCCACAATAGATCCATCAGCTTTCCTATAAAGACATGGGGAAGACTGTTTGAGGTTTTTGCGGGAAAGAGCTTCATTCACTACAGTCCAGACCTTGCGCAAATTCCCCTTACACTCATTACACAACGACGCAAAAAATGCAACTTTTTTGCTGGACGAACGGCAAAAGTGAGCATATTTTTTAATGTTTTACTTCAAAAGATCATCTTGTGTCTTACTTTTACATGCAGCCTTGAACAAAGACGCCTTCATATGGGTTGCATTGATCAGACCTCTAGACATCCATGGGCATTTCAGTGTAGAATTCCTTGGCCTTCTTCTAAGAGGAAAATGTTTATCCAACAGAGTTTCCATACGACGCAAGAATAATCTAGTTGCACATTCAACATCATTAGCTTCAAGAACACTAGACCAATCATTACTCTGAAGACTGTGTGTTAAATTAGAAATTTCTTTATCTGTAAAAGCTCTAAAAGAAGAATCTCCTTTTTCATCCACAGTAATCTCTGTTTTAGGCACAAATAGTGATAGATAAATAGGGAAGTGATCAGAAAGATCAGTGGAAACAAGACCAGAATTGAACTTCAAATTAGGAGAATGAGAAATGAAAATATTTTCTATTCAAGTGGCAGAATTTCTTGTAGGGTCAACACGAGAAGGAAAAAAATTGAAGGAAGTAGCCCAGAAGAAGATAGTACATCAAAAAGATGGTCATATTTGTCACTTGATCGGACATTAATATATTACAATTAAAATCTCCCAAAACATAAATCTGTTTGTTTTTTTTTTGGAGAAAGTCCCCAAGCCAGAAATCTGATCAAGCAAATCACAGAACAGATGTGTTGGAAAAGGAGGGGGCTTATGAAACAAACAAACAGTGTCACATGCAAACTGGCTTTCTAGATCCACGACAAGAGAATAAACTGTCCTACTATTAGACACCACTGATGTAAACAAGGATTCAAGGTCAGATCGTCTACTAAATTCAATATTAGATTTTATAAACAAAGAAATACCCCCCGAATACTTTGTTAACATTCTAGGGACATGAATAGCAATATAGCCATGCATATCATAAACTGTTAATTTTTCACTATCAGATAACCACGTTTCTGTCAGGCCTATGACATCAAAAGGGCAAGAATTGTCAGACCACAAATATGATTTCAGACTATCCCACTTATCTTTTATCCCACGCACAATCAAACAAAATACATTAAAGCTACTATTTAAAGAGAGTGAGGGCATAATTTTATCACAGTAATCAATAGTAGTGTGATAATTGCAACTATAATTAACCATAGATTCAAGAAGAGGGTCAAATGTGTGTGCTTCATGTTTACCAGCACTACTTGGTAGTTCAAATATAACTGAATTAAGAACAGAAGAATTCAAAAGAAAAGAGAAATCACCCATATATACTAGACATGACAAATGTATACAGTATCTTTACAAATGAACACAATATCTTAGAAATGAAGACAATATCTTTACAAATGAACACAATATCTTTACAAATGAACACAATATCCATACAAGCAGGCTGAAGTAGCAGAGGGTGGACTGAAAGGTAAAACATATAGGCAACAAAGGAGAAGACATCTACAAGAACAAAGATTTTTTGGAAATTCTCTAGACTTTTTGTATGTGTTCCTTTCCAGATTCTTTCAAGTAAATGTTTTGTATGGAAATAAACATATGAATGTATAGTTTTATAAATTTATAGCAAATGCACAATTGCTTGTAAGTATAATAAAATATAAATATGTATTTTACGTCTATAGTCGGTAAGTGTCCGTAAATGCCTGACTATCACTAATCTCAACTCTGAAATATTCTTATAAAATTATACAACGTTTAAAGATTTGGCAAGTGTCCATATGCCCCAGCCAATCACTAATTTTCAGCTCTGAAAACATTCTTCTGTGGTTATACAGCGACTAACTGAGGGCATCCATAGACAAATACAGTTGATAGTTTTCCTGATCCTCAAAATAGGGCGTGCGTTGCGTTTTTTTTTCTATGATTTATCCGATGGGCTCTTTCTGCTAGTGTATACTAAATGTATAATATAATAATTGTTAGTAATATATTATAATTTTTCTCCAATTAGGAAAAGTTACGTGTAAATATGTAATATACAATATAAATATACAATCTATGGTAATTGTAAACGTAGTGTTTGATAATGAATGCAAGAGACAATGCACCTAAGCCAGGGGCTGCCTCGCCTCTGGTATCTTTAAGCGCCACAGGGTGTCTTTTTCCAGTCTTCTTGGATGTGACCTGCAACGGATAACAACCACAGCATAATGCCGGCTGAGCCAGTTTGGGTAACCAAGAATAACAACATTATCACGTGCATTTTAAATTTATATTTGAGTTAAGCGACAAACAATACAAAACAACACGACGGCGTTTGCCATCGCTTCTGTTGCTCTTTGAATCTGGGTATATCCTATCCCTGGGTATAACTAGGTATATCCTGTAATCCTATCACATATTCGTTGCTTTTAGAATCGTCTTAATCTTTGAAATCAATCTTATAAATAATCTTGGTATAATATTTGTCATGGCAACTCCGTTTGGCTAATACTTAGATCGACGGGTCTACCTGATAAATACTGTAAGCTTTTTGAAAAGCTGTACGAAGAGACCGAGAGTTGCGTCCAAGTCAACGGAAAACGGAGCGCGACATTCAATATCAAAACTGGCGTTTGCCAAGGGTGTGCCGCCGCCCCGGAATTGTTCAATTGTGTGATAGACTATGTGATGACAAGAACTACAAATCGCCTGCCCTTTGGTCTGCAGTTTGGAGATCGCATTCTGACGGATGCGGACTTCGCAGACGATCTTGCTCTCGTTGCCGACTCAATCGACCAGCTGACCGACGCTCTGGAAGTCCTGAAGGAAGAGGCAGCAAAAGTGGGGCTGAAAATCAACTGGCTCAAAACTAAGATTATGGCAATTGAACCCCCAGGTCCAGTCTCGCACCCTGATACCATAACTGTCTGCGGAACACTTGTTGAAGTCGTTAAAAACTTCACTTACCTCGGCTCTGTGCTGTCCAATGATGGCTCCGTAGACGAAGAGGTATGCAGCCGAATATCGAAAGCCTCTTCCATCGTCGGTAGACTCAACAGTCTATGGAGAATGCCGCACATCTCAAGGCGTACGAAAATGCGAATCTATAACGCATCCGTAAGCTCCGTCCTGCTCTACGCGGCGGAAACCTGGCCCCTCAAATCAACCATCCTTAAAATGATAGACGTCTGTCAGACGAAACAGCTTCGCCGGATCGAGGGATTCCGGTGGGATGATTTTGTAAGCAACGCAAGGTTGCTTACTCTCACCTCCCAGGTGCCATTCTCCGTCCAGATAGCGCAGAGGTCTCTCAGATGGTTCGGACACCTCCTACGAATGCCGACATCAACGCCAGCCCGAATAGTGTACGACTTCGACCCAAAAGCCCATGGCTGGTCTCGCCCGAGGGGCAGACCTCGGACAAGGTGGAAAGACAGCCTCGACAAATTCTTGGTGATGGCCAACATTGCTGTCGACGAGGCGCCTCATTTAGCAGCAGACCGGTCCGCCTGGAGAAGTCAAGTTGCGAAGCTCTCTACGCCGCACCCCATGCGGCAGGAGCCTTAAGTCTAAGTCAAGTCAAGACGGATAACAAAATCTTACCCCCCTTCCCCCGATAGAATCTTCTGATTCTAATACCCAGTGATGATTTTGGCTTTTCTTCCGTTCAGGCAAAATCTTGATTAGTGCCCCCCCCCCTGTCTCTCAATGTTTCCAGGTCAAACTTTAATAAAAAAAATTATTTATTAGCACAATTATTTTCAGTTTTATTATTTAATCACTAATTTATTTTTTAATTAATCTTTATGTATTATTTAATTGGTTATTTTTAATTTGTTTTATTAATTAATCAACAATTTATAATTGTTTTCAATTACTACTTGCAACCTTTACTTTTTTTTATAAAAGTACAGTTTCAAAAATTACAAAATGATCATAGCCGTTAAATAATTTATTTGAAATTTTGTGCCTCTAAAATTTCTGCGCTAGGGGCAAGTGCCCTATCTACCCCCCTCTCAACCACCCCTGGAAAGTCCCCAAATATTTTTTGGTCTCTTATATAAAATCGCCCGCAATGATCCTCAGACTTCCCATTCTTCTTTTTCCTCTTTGTTGACCACATCATTGCAGGAAGTTCATATTTTCGAATTCTCACTAAAACCAATACCAATTGAACTCTAGGTTTTCTTGAATACCCCCCCCCCCCCCCAAGGAAATACAAACTGTAGTTTTTTCGCATTCTCACTTGATAGAATACCAATATAGGTGTTTATGCACTTCCTCCCCGCTACCTACGTCAAGAAAGTATTAACTCCAAATTGCTCCCTATAGACTAATTTATTGCTGGGAATTCGATATTTTTGTTTTCTCACTAGAGGAAATATCGAGGTTTGTTCAACGTCCCTCTTCCCTCCCTAAGAAAATACAAACTTCGATGAGTTAATTACCGAATGTTTATTTGCCGGGAATTCGATGTTTATGCATCCTCATTAGAAGGAATACCAATTCTATATTTGTGCTACCTTTTCTATCTTGGCACACTAAAACCTGCTAAAGCCCTTGATTTTTACTTGCTATTCAAAGTAGATTGGTGTTAATTTCTCGTTTTTTGAAGGACAGTTCGTTGTCCTGACGCTTAGAATTCCTATTTTTATTATTCATTTGCAAAAAGCGTGCTTTTTTGGATCATACCAAATTTGGTTCGGGATGATAATGTTCATTGCTAATGTTATTCACAAAACCCCAAAAAAATTGTTGCCAAGTAAGAGGATTTCCTTCAAATAGGGCAGTAGTGTTTTTGTGTCACTGTGCATAAATGGTTTCAATATTCGGACAATTTTTTGCCACTCTTTCAAAAGTGATTTTAGTTGCATGATGAGCAATGACCCTTCCGAACGTATGGGTGTGGTTATGAAGTTTTTCATAGGTCATTGTACCGAAATATTGCACTTTCAGTCTAGACGATTGTTGGTTGTCGCAAAACCTAGGATTTTGGCTAATAGTATCAACGACATCGCGGAATGGTGTCCAATGTGTACTTTAATCCTCCCCCTTCTTAAAGTTAGAATTTTTCTCCTTTCAAAATTATTGGTACGCATATAGTTTACCCCTCAGAGGGTTGGGGGTGGGCTTAATCAAAAACTTCTATTTTTACTTTAATTGTCCAGAACGGGGGTACATTGGATCAATCAAGTGTGTAAACCCCCCCCCCCCCCCACATACTACAACCTCTGTTAAGCTATGGTTGTAATAGGTGTTATTTTATATATGAATGGGTGTTGGGAAATTTGTAGTTAGTTGTATAATAGGATGCTGCAGCTAGGAACAAACAAATGATTATTCCTTTTAATTTAAAAAAATAGTGAAACAATTTGAATTTTTGTCTTTAATTGCTTATGTAGTTCCCAATTTTGATTTTGTTTGCTATCAAAATGTTATGTTTCAGGCTTTGCGTGAAAATGCTCGATTGGTTCGACTTCCATGGACACATGTGTATTGCATTTGAAATTTTGGGTTTGTCAGTGTTTGACTTTTTGGTAAGTCTTTTGCTTTTCAAGTTTGCTTTTCTCCATCTGTTCCCCCTAACTCTTCTTCTCCTCTTTGCCCCTCCTCCTCTCTTCTTGTTTTTATTTCTTCCTCGTTCTCTTTTAATTTGAAATGGTGTAAAGCAAAATCTCAAAAAGGTGACTAGGCCTTGTTTATTTTTTCAATATTTTAAATGTCGGGGATTTGAAATTCTGAAGTAGATGAACCTTATCATTGTTTTTCATTAATGTCGTTGCTAAGTGGATCGGTGTATAGCTGCTAACCTGATTTTCAATAATAATTTTACATTATTAAATTTATAATTAAACTATAACAAATAGTTACATCGAAGAAAAAACAATAACAAGCCTTTTAGCCATTGCTTAAGAAAGGGCATCTTCTATTTTATTTTTCGTTTTTAATGTTTGTCTTTTTATATTAGTTTGTGGACTTTTACCCATGTTTTTCGTTTTTAACTGAGTGGAGGTCCTTTTCTAAAGCACTTTCAAGTTGTTAATTCTTTACGCATGTCTTCAAGTTGTCTTCATGTTTTCATGTTCTTCATGTCATGTTCTTCATGTTCTTCATGTCTTCATGTCTTCATGTTTTTCGTTTTTAACTGAGTGGAAGTCCTTTTCTAAAGCACTTTCAAGTTGTTAATTCTTTACGCATGTCTGCCTGGTTTGTGAATTCGTAGCATGCTTCTGATATTGTAATGCAATCATTTCCAAAGGTTTGCACCCTTGGATTAATAGTAAATACTTCTTAGAAATAAAAGTAAATTAGTTCTTTGAATAGAAGTAAATCTTGAAGTAACATATTTGACCTACTCATCAAATTTTATTCCTCGGCCCTAAACCATCATTCCAGACTGGGTTACTGCCGAAAGGGATACTGCCGTATTTTAATTTGTGTGGTTTTCAATTACATTTATAGGAAACTGCTGACCACCGAGGGGACACCCCTCTCTGGCTTGAGTACAGTTTAATTTTGTAATGTCATTGCTTACATTTATACAAAATAAGACGTCATTTTTTGTCTAAGTCAAAGGCCGTCGCAGGGTTCAGTGGTATTTCTTGAGATTTTTCATTTTCCAATTCTAAAGAAGGGCCTTTCCCCCATAATATAAATACCCTATTTGTAATGCCTTTACAGTTAAAAAACTCTGACTACCCTGATGCAACCAAGATTTTTTTAAATGTTTCGATTTAAACCAGGAAAATCAGCTGTGGTGCACAGACATAAGGGGGGATTTGGGTATTATTATAGTTAGATAGGTTTTATTTTCATCCACAATATAAACATAAATAAAAATGACACCACTCATAAATTATTGCAGCAATAAGAAAGTCCTAAGTACTTGTGCTGCAAATTCATGTTATGATTTATATCTTATAAATAAATATCTAAACAGAGCAATTCATGATTATCCACCTAGCCTGTCTTGTATATAAAAAACAACAACACATACACACGAACACAATACAACAAAATAATCTTATCAAATATTATTTACCGGTTTCAGCCCCCACCACACCCCAAAAAACTGCGAGAGAAAAAAACATGAAAACCTCCCGCCCTTCAAAGTCTATTAGTTAAATAAAATGTTTTCATTTTTTTTAAACCCACATAGTGACAGACTCCCTGATGCTAGCCGGCAGATTATTCCAAACAGTAGGCCTCAGATTATGAACCACATGATGATCTGACTGTTTATCTTTTTTCATGGCTTAAAAGTTGTGAAAAACTTGTATAGTTTATAGCTAAAAGTTGTATAGTTTGTAGTTCAGTGAAGAAATTAAGCTAAACTGGGCTAATTTATGATACAGGAGAGAAATAAGATGGTTTAAAAAAGAAACGAAACATTTGTTTCCCCATTTGATGCTCTTTCCTTATTATGTAAATTGAAATACCCTTGTTTTTGGTATAATATTACCCCGTTGCAGACATTTACTTTCATTAATTTGGAGCAAATTTAATTTACTTGCCGTGGCTGAATCTATCCATGTACCTTAGTGACGCAAAGAGTTTGAAGCATTGTGTGATTTTAATGACATTTAATTGACATTTAATGACATTTCAAGAAGTCCATAGTGACATAGTCCATGATAATTTTGGCAAAGCTTAGTTAATGGGATTAAAATCAAGTTTCCAAGCTGTGTCGTAGGCTCAGAACATCTTGAAAATGTCATTGAAAAGATGTGACCAAAAAAAAATCTTTCTTGTCAGTAAGATCTTTTTTATAGGTAAATTTGTTGTTTTTCTCAATTTTCTCAGTGAAGATAAAAAGGCATTTTTCATTGAAAACACTCTCTAAAATGGTATTTTTTCAATTCTGTGGTAGGGGTCCTCAATCTACGTCTTTGAACCATTATCGTAGGCTAAACACATAACTTTTTAAGGAAAAGGAATTTCTGGAGAGACAAATAACCTCTGCCTTGTTAGAACCTGATTGGCTTTCATCTGTGAATTCTTGAGCAGCAAGCCAGTAAAGAGGACGAAAATTTTATTTGTAACAAGATTTTTTACAAGTACTTTCTCTGTTTTCCTTTTTTGAAGCATTTTGCGATGACCTCGTCCTTGACAGCTTTGAGAAATTTTTCACGGGACTTTTTAAGTAGGCTGTTAATATATGTCGAATATTAGGAAGCCCGAGTAACCTGAAATATGTATTGCGAAGATATCATCACCGATAAACGGAGTTTATTTATACAAATCTTGTGGTTCAAAATTCTTTGTTTTCTTTATTGGTTCGAAATTCCACGCTGAAACTAATCAGGTTTTGAGAGGTGTGGTTATTGGCATATGGGTAAGGGATAACAGGATGACGAAAATACGTCACAGGCGTAAACCAACAAAATTGAAGCACAATTTCATCTCAAAATTATGGGAAAGTCATCTCTTTTTTTTCTCTGACATTACCTAAAGGGATCCAAAGTGTATCTAGACACAAATTTTATTCTGAGTTAAGGATAGACCTCCCCTCATCTCAGCACGACGAGTTTAGCGTCCTGTAAGGATTTTAAGTTACACTTACTGAGGTATAACCTTATGCCTAGTACTGCAACGTTTTCCGACGCATAACCTCAATGTTCAGCTGTCAGATTGTTTGTTGGTTACACAAAAAAAAAAAAAAAAAAAAAAAAAAAAAAAAAAAAAAAAAAAAATCCAGAAGAATGAACGATGATATTTCATGCTTTACTCTTTATTTACTTTTGTTCACTGAAGACGGTCAAGCAGAGGTCTCAACCAGATATATGCATATTTATCCTTCCGTTTTCACCGACTGAAATTATTCTCGTTTTTTCTTTGTAATTTTGTTTTTGACACTTGATGTTTACCAAGTGGCATATAGCGATCGCAATTTCTGTCTGTCTGTCGGTCCCGGTTTTGCTAGTTTGGGCACTTCCAGATAAGCTAGGACGATGAAAGTGGGCAGGCATATCAGGGACCAGACCAGATTAAATTAGAAATCGTCGCTTCCTCGATTCGACCATTTGAGGGGCAGTGGAAAGACGGTTATTTTGGAAAACTTGTAAAAAGGGGTATTTTTAAGTATCGAATGGTTTATCGGATCTTAATGAAACTTGATATTTAAAAGGATCTAGTGTCTCAGAGCTCTTTTTTAAATCCTGACTGGATCTGGTAACATTGGGTGGAGTTGGAGGGGGAAACTGGAAATCTTGGAGAAGGCCTAGAGTGGAGAGATCGGAATGAAACTTAGAGGGACAAACGTTACAATACCTAACAAGAAGAGACTACAGGAGCACTGTATTTGCAAGTTTATCTTTGTAATAATTGCCAATAAACAAAGAACAGCAAAATCGATAACTCTAGTACAGAGTCTGATTTAACGCTCCGACCTTGTCACAAGTGCCATATTAGCTCTTGGCTCTTGTTACTTTTGTCATGCATAACCAGTGTTGTCAGAATTTGTTTCCTCGGTTTCCGACAGCCAAAGTCGAACTTGCCAAACAACCAAATGCGCAATATAATCATACAGCCAAATACGCACTAGAAATACGCCAAACGGCTTTAAAAGAGGCAAATATGTGCCATACATAAACTTGTATCTACGCCCAGTTGAAACAGGAGTGGCAATGAAGAGAGACAACGGACATTGGAAAACCTATTGACAGAACTCTAACCTTTAGAAACGAAAACGACCAGGCCTAATGTCTTAGCGATTGTTTTGAAAACTAGTGTGTTCTTTATATAAATAATCTAAGAACTAACGTGAGTCAGAATAGTTACTGTTTGTCTATGTGTGGGAGACATGTGGATGGAACAATGGCCAAAAGACCCTTACTAGGGCCCCCAAGTAAACAGTAAAAAAACATTTGCAAGACTTTGATTTCAACAGTTGTAACATGACTGTCTTTCACAAAAAATTTTCTCCGCAGTTAGGGTTTAATTTCTAGTTTTTGTGTAATATTTTTAGAAATGCCAACGTAAATAAGAAAATTTTTAAAGTTGAGTTGAATTTTATAAGCTTATGAAACTCTTAATTGCAATATTAGTTCAATATTTATAACAGGGTACCAAAAAAAAAAAAAAAAAAAAAAAAAAAAAAAAAAAAAAAAAAAAAAAAAAAAAGATGCCAATTTTCCAATTTTGGCAAACTTTAAAGAAAATTATGAAATATGTATTTAATTTGTTGAAGTTTTAGATAGTCATAATTTGATCTTGCTGGTTTTTCAAAGGGTTAAAAAAATTTCTATTTTGAACCATACCCCAAATAATCTCCTAATGGAAGTGGGATGAAAGAGGTGCAGTATGGATATGCTTACAAACATAGTGCTGGTGTAAGATAGTGGGGTTAGAGAGGACATGGGCAAAAGGACCCTACTTATGAGACATAACACTGATATGGTTTTATATGTTGAAACCAGTTTGTCATTGCCCTGTTTGCAATTGTGTTTGTAGAGTCTTTTAAGGCTTTCAGTGTTGGGAAGGGGTAAAGTTTTAAGTGATTAGAAATTTATTGGAGAATAGGGTGTTCTTCTAATATGTTTATTTGACGCTCAATCCTAATAAAATATACCAAATTAAGGTAAAATACAATACTTTAGTAACAAATTTGGGCTCTATGTTTGCATATTTGGGTGTGGGGGTAAAGTATAGCGGGTCTGCATGCAAAGTGTGTTAGCTATGATTATTCTGAATATTATGAAGTAAGAATTGTTTTCTAATTTCACACTGTCCAAATACTTACCCCCCCCCCCTAATGTGCAAATATATAGCTCAAATTATATATTTTCTATCTATTCTGTCACTTCTCTTTGTTTTGTCTCACGCTAAGCAGAAAGTAATTCTGAAAAAAAAAGAAATCCGAAAAAAAATAATTCTGTTCTTTAATGTGTCAATAAGTGAACAACTTGAGAGGTAGGGTGTATATCATACAAGTACCGAGAATAGAAATTTCAGGAATGGATTTATAAGCCAATTAGCACCAGGGATGGTGTATGTAATTTCTTATGTCAACTTCTTCTCTTCTTGCAAGACTCTTAAGACGAAGTGAAGACAAGTTGTAGGAGGAGGGGTTTCGATATCGTTTGAAGAGGGGGGGGGGGGGCGGGTGGAAAGGTTGCTAAATGGTGGAAAGACTCTAAATGAGGAAAAACCAAAAAAATTAAAAAAACTGAAAAAAGTAAAAAGTAAAAAAGAAAATAAAGAAAAAGGAAAAACTAAAAAAGAAAAATATAATAAAGATAAACTAAAAAAAAGAAAAACTAAAAAATCAGAAAAAAATAAAAAGAAAAAAACGAAAAAAAAATAAGCTAAGAAAAAAGAAAAAACGAAAAAAAAGAATATATATATATATATATATATATATATATATATATAACGAAAATAATATGACAATCATTTTCTGTGGTGCGTTTGTATTCCCGATCTGTTGAATAATCCAGACTAGGGGACTCGGGCCTAGGGCCGCACTTCAGGCATTATAGTTATAATGAGCACACGCTATGTAGGCCATAGAATCCTGGATTCACCTTGTGTAAAATATATGCTAACCATATTTGATTTCATCTGATCCTTTCAGACCACATCCATAATAAGTCTTGAACAACTAAAGGTCGTTTTGCTCTTCACATGCATTCTTGAGTTCTTGCATCATGAAGCTTGAAAGGGGGGCTTCAAGCACCATGAAGCTTGAAAGGGGGGCTTCAAGCACCATGAAGCTTGAAAGGGGGGCTTCAAGCACCATGAAGCTTGAACTTCTTATTGTGAAAGATGCTGGTTTAGATGCGCTAATGTTGTGAATTTAATAGTTCCACATTTCGAGTTTTTTGTTTAGTTTTATTGATTTAGTCTGTTTGTTTGTGTTAGCAAACAAAGTCCTTACAAAAAAAAGCTTGAAAAAGTATCCCCTCTGATTGAGAAACTATTCAATTTCAGAGACTTTTTTTCAAATGTGTTTTTATTTCAGAAAGACAACAATTACTATCCATACCCCTTGGAGCAGGTGAGACATATTGGGTATCAATTATGCTATGCTGTAAAGTTCTTACACCAGAATCAGTTGACTCACACAGATCTTAAGCCCGAAAATATCCTCTTTGTTGATTCAGACTATGATATATTCTACAGTAATAAAAAGGTCAGTTTTGTTTCTTTTTTTAATCATAGTAACAAGCGAGAATTGTATAAAAAGAATTGCCATCAGAGAGTTTCGAACCACGACCTTCTGCATTCTAGGCAGGCTATTGTTTTGTTGTCCAGGTATTTTTTATTTTATAATATATAATAATTTTTATTTTTAAACACTATTATTTACTGTACTATAATTGTAAAATAGTATAGTTCCAATCTTTACCAGAAATTTTAGTATCAAGTTTTAATATTTATTAAGTTTAATTTAAAATTTTAATATTAAGCATACTATAATTTTTATTTTAGAACATATTCATTATTGGATGAAAAATTTGCTTGTGGAGGAAAAAATTTATATTTGACCTACTTCTGCAAACATATAAAATTTTCGATTAAAGGAGGGGAGGTCTTCTTAACTCGGTCTCCTATGGTTGTAATGAGTCTACTCTACCTAAATAATTTTTTCGATCCTCACAAGATAGTAGGCCTATACACTACGGTTTCTTGGCTTTTTTAAACCTGTCGTCTGACTGGGTTCAGTGCTGGCCTTTAGAATAGCCGGCAATTGACTAGATTGTGATCAGTAAAAGTAAATACCAAAAAGAAATTCACTGAAATAGCTTATCAGTGAAACTACTCCATATTATAAAATTTAAATCTAAATAAAATAATTCACTCTATCCGTCATCCTTGCTATTGTTCGACTAAGAATTACTTAATTTTGTGCTGTTGTATTGTATAATATGAAAATTATTGGACAAAAGGCCACAGGGCCATAACGCCCGACAAAATAATATATCATTTAATATTTCAGCAACATAAACAAATTACAAAGAAAAAATTTCATATCCCACTATATGGTATGCATATACCTATGTAAGACCCTACTACCTCTATGTACCCTACAATACCCTTTTACACCTCTTAAATACCCTACTACCTCTATATACCCTCTACAGACGGGATATTACAGTAAACCTGTAATAACCTACTATTTTCATGTGTTGTTTTTATTTTTAACTCTTCAGACAGCCAAAGATATTATATCTTAAATCTTTCAATGTTTCGAACTCGCTATTCAAATCGGACAGACTCCCATCTACACATCCATACATTGAACCTGAACTTGGACCTTTTTTTTCTAACCTTACGAATATAGATTCCTTTTTCGTCAAAGGGCGAACAATATGCCGTTAATGCAATAGTCCAATCTTACCACAACCTCTTATAACAACCTCTATGTAACCTTAAAGTCCCAAGGGCCTTGTTTTTGCCCTCTGGATCCATGATTTTCCACGATTTTATAAGAATTGTCTTTTCATTGCAGAAAAACCGCATGATTATTTGGGCAATATTACCTTTTCGTCAGTGTTGCCACGTTGAACCGTGAAAATAAATAAACAAATCTAATTAGTTAAATATGACAACGCTTTTCATCGATAAAAATTCAAACACAGTAATCTGTTGATCTCCAAAGACAACTATGCCTTCAAAGGATAGGTATACCCAGTGTTGTTTTGGCCTCTCAAGCGCATGGGGCAAAAGCTTGATTAGCGCCCACCTCCCCTGTTTCCCAAAAATTTTCTATTTATTTAAATCTGACTTTTCGTACTTCTGTCTCTGCAAAATTATTTATTGTAATGACATCTTTTAAAATACGAACTTTTTTTTTTTTTTTTTTTTTTTTTTTTTTTTTTTTTTTTTTTTTTTTTTTTTTTTTTTTTTTTTTTTTGAGGAATGGTCATGAAGATATGCGAAAAATAGAAATTTCAGATCGAATTTGCTTATACCTACTGTCAACTGTGCCCTTTACTTTTAATAAAAATAAGATTTCAAAAATCACAAAATGATTATAACCGTTGGATTATTTGTTCGAAATTTTGGGCCTCTAAAATTTAAGTGCCCCCTCCACCTCCTAAAACTGCATCTGGCTGCACATCCTTTGATTTAGTTTATTTTTCAGATTTTAGATTTACATTTACATGGTTTGGTTGTGTAAGCTTCCACTTAACCAATTTTAATGATTACATTTTTGGTTTCACTGTCCTTGGTACTTAAAAACATGCAATATATATTAATGGTCCCCTTTCCCCTCCTGAAAAAGAGAAGTAAGAGTCGTTCCTCCGATTTCCATCTTGAAAGGAAATTTTCTATGTTTTACGTAGAATATTGTTATAAATACAAAAGAATTAAATTAATTTTTAAACATCGTTTATTTTCTATACGGTAAATAGTTATCTAATCTGGTATAATATAAGTATCCAATCTGGCGACCATCACTGCATTTTCGACAATCATAATGAGCAATAGTAGTCACCAGGGAACCTTAGCTTCAATACCCATGCCAGCAGGGATCTTTCTAAGCAGTTACGCTTAATTAAAAAAGAATTAAAGTTAACTTGTCCGTTTTATGTTCCCTATACAATTTTGCATGATATATTTATTATTGTCTTTACGACTTGTTTTGCCAATGAACTTTATTCTGGTTTTTTATGTTTTGTTGTATTACAATAAAATAGAAGAAAATACTGTAGGAAGATGAAAATATGCGCATGGTGCTTTCTTTTGAAAGTTAATATATATATATATATATATATATATATATATATATATATATATATATATATATATATATATATATATATATATATATATATATATATATCTATATAAAAATAAGTTGTCTGTGGATCTGTGGATCGTGGATCAGGTGACGTCATGTTTCGGCTGACGTCATGAAATTAGTTGCCATCATTTTTGCTTTGACGATGCTTAGTATATTGTAAAACACATTAATTTGGTTAATAATATACCATTTAAAACACCAAAATGAACATTCTGGAGTAGTCACTCGATGAGAGAGGGTGTCAGAACGGAAAATGAAGGTCCCAGGTTCAAATCCTGGTTAGGCTAAAAAAGGTAAAAAACTAAAAACTAAAAAAAAAACTGAAAAAACTAAAAAAAGGCAAAAACTACAAAAAAAACTAAAAACTAATAAAAAAAATAAAAAAGCTAAAAAACTAAAAAAACTAAAAAAACTAAAAAACTAAAAACTAAAAAAAAACCTAAACTAAAAACTTAAAAAAAAACTTAAAAAAAAGGAAAAAACTGAAAAATAGAAGAGAAAAAGAAAACTAATAAAATTAATAAAAATAAAAAAAAATAAAAAAGATAAAAACTAAAAAAGTAAAAAGAAAAAACGAAAAAAAACTGAAAAAGCTAAAAAAAAAGGTAAAAACCAATAAAAAACTAAAAAGAAAAAAAGGAAAAAAACTAAAAAAAAATTTCATCTAAAAAACTAAAAAAAAATAAAAAAGGTAAAAACTAAAAGAACTAAAAAAGAAAAAAAACTAAAAAAAGGAAAAAAACTGAAAAATAAAGGAGAAAAAGAAAACTAAAAAAATATAAATAAAAATAAAAAAAACTAAAAAGATAAAAACTTCAAAAAAAACTAAAAAGAAAAAATAAAAAAACTAAAAAACCTAAAAAAAGGTCAAAACCAATAAAAAAAAAACTAAAAGGAAAAAATTAAAAATTTATTTCATCATATACCAATTCAAAAACGAATGTATACCGGGATGACGACCGGGACACAGGGAATATAAATGACGACCGGGACGCAGGGACACAACTACAACGGTGACGCCGGGGGCACAGGGGGGACATAAATGACGGCGGGGACACAGGCAATGTTCGATTAGCAATCACCATCAACAAAGCTCAAGGGGCAACAAAGCTCACCATCAAACAAAGACGAACGGGACGCTCAAAGAGAAATTACAGACTGGAACACTGGGACACAAATGACGACCGGGATACTGGGAATATAAATGACGACCGGGACACAGGGAATGTTCAATTAGCAATCACCATCAACAAAGCTCAAGGGCAATCATTAGAATCATGAAGTATAGGTCTGAATATGGATTGTTTTTCCCATGGACAATTATATGTTGCGCATGTTCAAGAGTCGGTAAACCTGACAATCTAAATAAATGACGACACTCAAAGAGAAAGCGACCGGGACAAAAGGAATGTTCGATTAGCAATCAACAAAGCACCGGGACACAGGGAGTATAAATGACGACCAGGACATAAGTAAAAAAAACTAAAAAAAACTAAAAAAAGGTAAAAACTACAAAAAAACTAAAAAGAAAAAAATGTATAAAATACGATGGATATATAAATGACGATGGCGACTCAGGGAATGGTCAATTAGCAATCACCATCAACAAAGCTCAAGGGCAATCATTAGAATCATGAGGTATAGATCTGAATACGGATTGTTTTCCCATGGACCATTATATGTTGCATGTTCAAGAGTCGGTAAACCTGACAATCTATTTATATGCACAGACAATGGGACAGCAAAGAATGTTGTATATTCGCAAGTTTTACGTAGTTAAAAACATATATATATATATATATATATATATATATATATATATATATATATATATATATATATATATATATATATATATATATATATATATCTATCTATATTCACAGGTGGGACATAGGGACACAACTACAATGGCGCGTAACTAATATGGCTCGTTAAAGCTTCATTCATTACGAATTTTGCTGAAAATCAATTTGTTTAACAAAGATTATAATTAATTTATTTGAATTCATTAACGTTCAAATTACACCTAGTTAAAATCCCAGTCAAACTTATATTTTCCTAATTGGTCATCAACAGTTTGACCGTGTGGTCTGACTTAATTATTATCTCTTTTTATAAATTGGCAAGTGGCCATAGTCACAAGGTCCTATGGAGGGGGTACTCTGAACTAATCTTGTGAACTTACTATTATGTGTGTAGGTATGCCTTGCACCCTTAGTTAAGGACAACGGGTGCGTAACATTGTCGCAATATAATGAGTACGGAATGATATTTCCAAGCGGAGGGTTCTAAAATTAAGTAATAAGGAATTATCTTAATCTAAGAGCCTAATTGTCGCGTGGTTTGATGCGTTTACTTTGTAATTTCTGTTTGGGTTGTTCTTTCCTGCACGTATGGAGGCTCTACTTGCCACCTTTTTTTGGAGATAATATTATAATATAAATTAGCATTTGAACCACCGTTTGGGGCCAAATTTACTTAAAAATTTTTTCTTAAATTGGATTATTTTAAGCTGAAAAAATGTGCTTTGCTTAATTTTTTCGAGGGGGTTCTGAACAGAAGAGTATCCCTAGCAAACGTGCCTTTTGACAAGGTCATGTCTAAGTTACTGAAGAATATTTCCGAGCAGAAGGTTCTAAAATTAAGTAATAAGAAATTATCTTAACCTAAAAGCCTAATTGTCGCATGGTTTGATGCGTTTACTTTGTAATTTCTGTTCTGTTTTTTTTTTTTTTTTTTTTTTTTTTTATTGGAATATTTTAAGCCGAAAAAAAATGTCCTTTACCTAATTTTCTTGAGAGGGTTCTGAACAAAAGAGTATCCCTAGCAAACGTGCCTTCTGACAAGGTCATGTCTAAATTACGTCCCTGAAACAACCAGAAAGTGCATGACCTTTGTTCATGACAAGTTTTTTTTCCGCACTTGACAAAATGTATTGCATTGCCATCAGTAGCGTCGCTGTGACCATTAACTGATAGATCTGTGTCGCCGTTCAACCTAAATGGGAACTTTGATTTCTATCGGGTCGTAAAGAAGACCGAAAATGGTCACATATAGATTTTTTCTTTGGTGTATAGATTCTGCTACTAATGTTGATGATGTCTTTGATAGTCATTGTTTATTTTGTTGAAACTCAAGACGTACATTGAGTTGTCTTTTACGAAGATTTGCCCCCTTCAAACTACTAGGACTTTTTAGAAAAAAAATAAAAAAAGACCAATTAAAATTAACCTTTTTTTCTGCATTTTCCCAGTTGGTATTAGATGTTATTTTCTCAAATATCTTTGCTATATTCAGTATTTTTATGCATCTTCTATTATTTATATCTCACAGAATGTTCCCTCTCTCCGTTTATTTTTTTTTTCGCGATGTTTGATATGCGCCCCTCCACTCTGAACACACGCCTAAGACCTAGACCAATGTCTAGGCTGATTGAGAGAATTTGGGCCTTTCGATCTTGCAAATTTCAGGAAAAGTTGTAAATCCAACGAATGTGCTATTGAGTAATAGGTTAAAGCAGTGGTTTCCAACCTGTGCCCCCCCCAGGGGTGCGAGACTGTTGCAAGGGGGCATGCAGCTGTCTCTAAATTCGAATTCAAAAAAGTCGAAAATTTTCAAAAAAGTCGAATAGGTGTAAAAAAAAATGAATCAGCAGTGTACATAATCTCCACGTTTTGGCTACGAGTAAAGGACGATTTTACCTACTTTGACAAACAAAGCTTTAGAAATTTTATTGCCATTTGTAACATCTTACCTATGTGAAACTGGTTTTTCTACAGTAGCTGTCTTAAAAACAAAGTATCGATCTCGCTTAATGATTGAAAAGGAACTGAGAACCGCGATTTCTTCAATGATACCACGGTCTGAGAAAATTTGTGCTAAAAACAAGCTCAACTGTCGCATTAGTTTTTTTATGTTGTAGTAGTATTGATTATATTTTTTTGTTTTGTTATTATATTTCTTATAATAAATATATTATATTCTTACATAAAATTGTATATTATTTTGTAGCCCATTAAAAAAATTATCATATCAGTTGAGTATTTATGAAATTTGACTTTTAGAGAAATTAATGGGACGTAACAGTTTGTTTTTAAAGGGGGCACACTAACTTTTTTTAAGGGGGGCGCCAGTACAAAAAAGCTGGAAACCACTGGTTTGAAGGTTAAAGGTTAAAATTTTCTGGTGAACCCAACTGTGTAAAAAAAAAAAAAAAAAAAAATTGCATTTGTGAACCTTCCTTACCCGGCTCGGACTAAAAAGATGTCCTTGGCTCTTCAGAGTCATAGTTATGAAGTAGTTCAGTGTATAGGCTACAAGTAGACGGCGAGTTCTTTTGTTATCATTATAATGCATTCCATAGTTTTATTTAGCGGTTCTTGGAACCCTTTTCCATAAAATTTTGTCCTTTTTAAATATATATCTTGAAATTTAACAGTTCAAGAATTTCTTACGTTATGGCTACCGATTTTGAAACGCTATTTGTTTCTTTGTTCTTTCAGTTTAGATACTTTGGCATTTAGTATCCTCAGCCAAGATCTTTTTGAGTTGGTTGGATAATTTGTAGAGAAGTTGGCAAGGTACCTTAAAATTTTAATTTTAGAGGAACATTCTGTTTAAGTAGGAACTAGTATGAATTAATATTTTTTCGTCTCAAGTAGTTCTATATATTTTATATAATTTTTTTTTTTGTTGTGAAACGGGAACCCGAATGCACTGATGTAAATTAATGCCTTTTTTTAGTGGCAAAACAAGCCCAGGCTACTGAGCTTCATGCTTTTTTGTCGATTTTTTGTGAATGAATCGTGTCTCCTTTGAAAAAGATCTACTCCACATTAAGGCGGGATTGCAATCAAGTCACTCACTACCCCCCCCCTCCTCTTTCAATTAAAGAATATTCTAAGGTGAAATGTTATTTTTAAGGAAAATTTCACTCATTGTAATCCCTTTTTCCTGGTTTTCGTCTTTTGGTATGTGTCTGTTCTGGAGCAACTGGGTTTGCGACATGTCTTCAGGTGTAACTTGCACCAAAATGACGAGATACTTGTGTTAACAGATTAATAATTGAATCAATATTACATTGACTTTTTCTAAGAGAGGGATCTAAAGTTTTTTTTTTTTTTTTTTTTTTTTTTTTTTTTTTTTTTTTTTTTTTTTTTTTTTTTTTTTTTTTTTTAATGGAAAAATCTTCATTTTTCAACGACGTTTAATGCATTTTTAATCTAAAAATCATGCACACAAAATAAAAAAAATCAATATTTGTTATAGTAAAATTTTGTCTTTTTTGTATATTGAAATTACTGCATAATATAAGAATAGCTTAAAACTATATAAAATGATTAAAAGAGAATATAACTTTCAGTGTTAAATATTGTATTTAAATAAGATGTGAGACGATTAAATGCGTACTTAAAAGTTATTAATTTTGAATCAGTTATTTAAGTATTTTGTGCATTTAGAAGAGGATTGAATAAATTTTAAAAAAATAAAGGCACTAAATAAATTAAATAATTGATATTTAAAGGAGAAAATAGATTCGTTAAAGAATGAACATCCTCCAGAGCCATTTTTTTTTTTTTTTTTTTTTTTTTTTTTTTTTTTTTTTTTTTTTTTTTTTTTTTTTTTTTTTTTTTTTTGACAAAAAACTTAACATAAATACATCTTCTCCAAATGCCACAGCATGATATGGAGTAGGGATTTAAAAAAAAAGTAAAACAGGGGGTTTAAAAACAAAACACAATTACAACATCATCGATGCTAGTGTACAGGGCGTCGAATTGACGTTTCAATTGCTAGATCTCCTTTGCA
Organism: Artemia franciscana; assembly: GCF_032884065.1. Classification (NCBI taxonomy): domain Eukaryota; kingdom Metazoa; phylum Arthropoda; class Branchiopoda; order Anostraca; family Artemiidae; genus Artemia; species Artemia franciscana. The sequence goes on along the minus strand of NC_088880.1, from coordinate 6,235,201 downwards.
GGGACAAGTAGCAAGACTGCCGCCTGACCTTGTTACAACTGGAGTCTATTCCTGGGCCTCGTATTGCCAAGAAGAGCTTTTGCGATCAATTGAATTAATAGGAGCACTCGTCTTGTATAAAGTCAATCCTGAAGGGGTCCATCTCCATTTTATTAAAAAAAAAGAAGAAAAAAAAATGTGGCTTTTAAATGTGTACCATTTAAAAATGGTACATTTAAATGTGGCACATTTAAAAAAATGTGTACCAAACTAGTAATAAAAGCTAACTAATGAAGTAATGTTAAATTTGAAAAAAAAGGTGAGACCGTATATAGCAAATCCCAAATTTTCTACTAAATCTTGAAAATCGCAGTCAGAATTGTATCTAATGGGCAGTTTAAATAATCGCTCTGAAGTTCTGTAGGGGTAACAAGGGTGGTTCGAATATTTTTTTTTCTCTGATAAAAGAGTGAACTTTAGGTTAAAATAGAATTGTTTTATATATTTCAGAAACGGGACATTCGACGTGTTAAAAGAACGGATGTCAAATTGATTGATTTTGGAAGTGCAACATTCGACCACGAACATCACTCAACTATTGTTTCCACAAGACACTACAGAGCTCCTGAAGTTATATTGGGTTTGTTCAATTGTTTTTTCATTTTTTTTTTGAATTTTTTTTTTTTTTCAATTTTTCAATTTTTTTTTCAACTATTGTTTCCACAAGACACTACAGAGCTCCTGAAGTTATATTGGGTTTGTTCAATTTTTTTGAATTTTTTTTTTTGAATTTTTTTTTTCAATTTTTCATATATTTTTTTTTCAACTATTGTTTCCACAAGACACTACAGAGCTCCTGAAGTTATATTGGGTTTGTTCAAATTTTTTTTGAATTTTTTTTTTCAATTTTTCAAAAAAATTTTCAACTATTGTTTCCACAAGACACTACAGAGCTCCTGAAGTTATATTGGGTTTGTTCAATTTTTTTTCATTTTTTTTTTTTTGAATTTTTTTTTTCAATTTTTCATTGTTTTTTTTTTTTCAACTATTGTTTCCACAAGACACTACAGAGCTCCTGAAGTTATATTGGGTTTGTTCAATTTTTTTTTCATTTTTTTTTTTGATTTTTTTTTTTTTTTGATTTTTCAAAAAAAAATTTCAACTATTGTTTCCACAAGACACTACAGAGCTCCTGAAGTTATATTGGGTTTGTTCAATTTTTTTTCTCATTTTTTTTTTTTTTTGAATTTTTTTTTTTCAATTTTTCATTTATTTTTTTTCAACTATTGTTTCCACAAGACACTACAGAGCTCCTGAAGTTATATTGGGTTTGTTCAATTTTTTTTTCATTTTTTTTTTTTGAATTTTTTTTGAATTTTTTTATTTTTTTATTTTTTTTTCAACTATTGTTTCCACAAGACACTACAGAGCTCCTGAAGTTATATTGGGTTTGTTCAATTTCTTTTTCATTTTTTTTTTTTTATGTGCCTTGTTTTAGGGGAGGATAATTCTCCTAAATTACTTTGAAGACTGAGATTGTTGTCATCTGCTAGGAGTTATTCTCTTTTTTCTATTTGCTTCTCCTTTTAAATTTCCTCTGTTCTTCGTGTTATCTTTTTTTTCAAAAATGTTTCTGTGGGCTATCTTGGCTTTAAGATAAGATTTATTCATCATGAAATACACATGCAATATTACATTTTACTATTCCTCCAAAGACTCTTTAGCCTGTAAAGAAGGGGGAAGATAAACGAGTTTCTTACTCAGAGAAAAAATAAAATAATCTCTTACAGAGAGAAGAGCAAAAAAAAAGAAAAGAAAATATAAATAAAATAAAAACTATAGAAAACAAACTAAATAGACTAATAGATTGAATAGACGAAATTAATTAAGTATATCAGTAGACTAAATAGACTCCAATGAAATAAAAATAGATAAATAACTTCTAAGAAGCCAAAGGATTTTTAACATTTTTTTTTAACAAACCAAATGAGTGGCACCTTTTTGCTGATTCGGGTAACTTTTCCACTCAATTTAAGTTTGTGTCTTGATTTTTCGCAAATTTTGGCTGTAAAATATTGCCATAAAGGATATCTGGTTTTACTTGTTGTTATTAATGACCTACGTATGTACGTTCATTTTATCTTTTGGCCTTTACTGAACCTCTTAAAAAAACCTCTCAGGTAACGGAACCTCTTAGAGTTAAACGGTGTTAAAATTCAAAGCCTTTGCTCACTATTATTGATTTAATGAGCATATAATAACCTTCTTAAACCTCTCGAGTTAATTAGTAACCTTCTGCATTTTGGCGGTTAAAACTTATTTGTTGTAAGAATTATAATAATTTATTTCTTCAGTCTTTACACACTAGATAAAATGCGCTTGCTAGAGGAGTATATTGGGGAAAAAGAGGGAGAGAAAAAAAAAGCACCTTCTTCATAAGCATTACAATACCAACCGACGTACAAACGACCACGTAATAAAGTTTTTTCACATATATAAATGCAGGATATCCTCTAGAGAAGAAAAAAAACATATACACCATTCACCCGAAAAAAATAATGATATTTTTTTCGTTTCAAAAGGTTTAAGACGTTTATAAGTTAATTAGTAACCTTCTGCATTTTGGTGCTTAAAACTTATTTGTTGTAAGAATTATAATAATTTATTTCTTCCGTCTTTACACACTAGATAAAATGCACACGCTAGAGGAGTATATTAGGGAAGAGAGAGAGAGAGAGAGAGAAAAACACATTCTTCATAAGCAAAAAAAAATTACAATACCAACCGACGTACAAAACGGCGAAGGATTTATTCACGTATGTAACCACAGCATATCGTCTAGAGAAGAAAAAAAACACATACACCATTCACCCGAAAAAAATAATGGTAATATGTTGATATCCAAAATATGTTTGCTTGGCAGCGATAGCAATAAAAGAAAATTATTGTAATAAAAAAAAAATAATGGTAATATGTTGTTATCCAAAATATGTTTGCTTGGCAGCGATAGCAATAAAAGAAAATTATTGTAATAAAAAATAATAATGGTAATATGTTGATATCCAAAATATGTTTGCTTGGCAGCGACAGCAATAAAAGAAAATTATTGAATCATAATTTAACACACACTAGTTGCATTAGCTTGATCTTTTACTGTTGAAAGGGTTATCGGATATATAAAAAAAACACTCTCAGGTAACGGAACCTCTTAGAGGTATATGGTGAAAAAAAATTTCAAAATTTAAGTTTACAAGTCTTTTTTACAAAAAAAGGGAAAACATCCCCTAAAAGTCATGGAATCTTAATGAAAATGGCATCATCAGATTTATTGTAATAGAAAGGTACAAAACGATACCCTCTCTCTCTTTTTTAACCGATCCGAAGAATCGGATCGGTTACAAAATTGGAACAGTAGCTTCCCCATCTTCACAAATTTCAAAAAGAGCGTACCGCTTAGGGGGGTTGCTCGGCCATATCGGAATCTGGTGGAAATATTTCAGAAAAGGAAAAGAGTCGGGGAAAATATATGGGGCGTCAAGGACGCATTATAAAGCCGATAGGATGTTCTTTTATCATATTGACCCTTGACCTTGGTTAATAATTTTTAAGTTTTTCTCAGCTAATCCTTCAGAGCGCTAATATTATTAAGTGTTCATGTAGATTTAATAGAAACACCAAACGGGAGACCAAGACATTATAGGGAAACGGGAGCAAGGGTTAAAGCGGTACCGACCTGAATAGGACATTTGCAGAATGCTGTGGTCCAGAAAAAACGGAAACAACTTTTCAGAGGGGCCACAGAGAGCCCAACTTCGGTAACCTAGTGTAAACAATATCCGCAGCAAATTATATCTGTCTTATGGTCGTTAGACATAAGGAGAATGTTATCGGAGTAGGAAAGCTGACTTGAGTCTATGTAAAGATTGTATCAAAAGTATTATGAACCTGAAAAAATATAATCCTCTCCCCAAATGTTGCAGTTTCTGTCTTCTAGTGAGAGAGAGTGTAGTGGGAGGGGGTATTGCCATGCTCTATAGGTGCTATTTCTTTCGTTTGTATACTAAATATATAAATGGTGCTTCTATACATTCTGGTTTTGGCTTAAATCAACTTTAGCCTTCAGTAGGAACCAGGTAGTAATGAAATTTTTTTTTTTATTAGTATAAAAGCTAAAAATTATCATCAGATGATTTTTTATGTTTGACGGAATTTTTATAAACATATGAAGTTACTAAAACTTACTATTTTTTTAGGATGAACGGTGACAGCTTTGTGATGAATGTTCTTCGGTAATGTTAGTCCTTAATCTTAGTTCTTCTAGAGCTAAGATTCTCAACTTGGGGTGTAGGCCCCACCGGGTGCATGGCAACATTCGGGGGGGGGGGGGGGGGTAGGATGTGCAACGTTCTGCTGACTATACACAAGAGTCTTAATTTTGAAAGAAAAAAAATTCATGCGAATGACGTCATAATAAGATGCATTAAGGATCAAAGAAGGTACATGATAGTATTGCAATGACATAAAGCGTTGTGTAAAAGGTGTTATATTTAGACAATATTTTTCATTAATATAAAATTTGCCTAGAGGACGACCCGAAAAAAAAATTCCAAGTTAATGACCTTTTTAAGCTTTCTTCAGATAAATATATGTACAGTTTTTAGTAACAGATTTTAAATATCAGAGTTCAGAGTTTCATTCACCAATAAATACAGATTGGATTTTCAATACTCTTATTCCCCCTTGAAAGGCTCCATGGTGAGGGGGGGGGGGGGGTATCACGAGGGGACATCAGGATGTTAAAAGTGCCTAGATGGGGGCATGGCTTAAAACTAATTGGGATTGGGAACCACTGATCTAGAGCCACTGAGGTACATAGGGTGCTGACGAAGCCTCCTCAATCATCCCGAAATGATGCCGCAGCAATGACATTTTTGAGAGGCTGTTGCCGACGTTTCTGTTGCCAGTTCTTTTTTAAAGGGGTATTAGTAAGCCATCACTCTGGCATGGAACAGAGTGTCATGTTAATGGTGTCGGTGACAGGTGGAGTAATTTTTAAATGTTCATTCGAAAGGTTATCTTTATGAGTGCATAAAATTAAAAGTCTCTCAAGTGTTTCGATGAGTAATGCCCAAAAATGGATGAAGAGTGTATTTAGTTTCTGACAGGCTTAACTCAAAATGTTTTCGCACTATTGCTTCGAAATAACGTAGAACCATCAAATCCGATTGATCAGCTTCTGCATAATTGAGTAGAAAGTCAAAGTAAATTCACAATACCATGCAGAGGGGCCTCTTTCCTTCAATATTTTGAAATAAAAACCCTTCTGGTATTTTCATCCCCCCCCCCTTAAATTTGGAAAAACACTTTTTAAATCTTCATTCCCTCCCTGCTACATTTCGTGTATTGGGGCCTTTGATGTTATTGCATAGTTTAATGCATAATTGGTAGAATACTTGTATCGTATTCAAAGTTAGTCTTTTCTTATTTATATAGATATTAAATTGTGTTCGCAGCCTTGCGACGTATTGTCTTTAGCCATATCTTGACGTAGGACTGTTTCTAAACTTATCATATGACTCTCTTCCTTGTAAAGGCTTTATGACAGGTAAAAAAAGGGGGAGGGTGGTGTATATAAACATTTTATTAAAACATTAACTCAAAAAGATAAAAACGAAACAAAAATGCACTGGTTTATTCTGTATATTAAGTTTATGTCTTCTTTTTTATAATCAACAATATCAGAGGTAGGATGCTTATAGCCTTGTGGTGCCTGGTCTGTTCGATGTACCGTTTTAACTACATCCTTATGTAGAATTGTTTCCGACATGTTCCAACACTTGTCCATGCAAAGGCTCAATTGCCTGTAAAAAAAAATGGGGTGTGGAGCAAACCTATATACTATTTAAAGACACACGCAAAAACAGATAAAGAAAACGTTAATTGTTTTTTATATATTAAGGTTTGATGATTTTTATCATAATTAATAATTGCAGAGGTTGGGTGGTCACAGCCTTGTGATGTCTGGTCCATTGGATGTATCATGTTTGAGTTGTATTTGGGTGTAACGTTGTTCCAAACCCACGACAACCGTGAGCATTTGGCAATGATGGAAAGGATCCTTGGTCCCATATCCTATAGAATGGCAAGGAAGACTAAGACCAAATACTTCTATCATGGTCGACTCGAGTGGGACGAGAAGAGTTCTGCAGGACGATATGTTAGAGAGAACTGTAAACCTTTAAAAGTAAGTTATTTGTGTTTTTCAGTGGTAAAAAAAAAAAATATTTAAAAGGTAAAGCATTTCAGAAAATTGTTCATAAAACAAGTCTATTTACTTATTTGTAATGTATGAAGAAGGATTTCTCCTCAATATGGGGCTTTCATCTGCGGGTAGTTCAAAGGTTTTATGTTAGGAAGTTAGGAAGCCAGAATCACTAAATAAATAGAGTGGTATTACAGGCACAAGTTCCTAAGCTATTCTAAAACAGCGCTAGTCTTTTTTATAAATTGAATTAGTCTGAGACTCGAAGATAAAGATGGAATCTCTTATTAGGGCTGCTTGTAGGGTTGATTGTTCTCTGGTAGTCACTTTAATCCCAACCCCCTTCCATGAAAAATTTGCATGTAAACTTGTAAGTGACTATTATAATTTTTTTTTAAATCGGGGTCGTGACACAATCCACGATACCTGTCTAATCACAGCAGAAACAGTAGGACGAGACGATGGAAATAGACGAAAGATGAAATAGAAAATGGCGAAAAAAACATTAAAACGTTAATCTGATCAAAAGATCAGTATCATTACTTCAAACATCACTATCTAAAAACGGAGATACCGTGGATGAAAACTGATTTTACCGTTTTATTTTGGAGTATGTTTCTACTCCTTTTCTGTAAACCTAGAAATAAGCTTCTGGGATTAATGTTTCCGGGAATAAATTTCTTGATTAATGCTGAGTTATTCTAAAGACTCTCCTGTCCTACCCTTCCTTGGAATTCGTCTTAATGAGAAAACACTTGAAAGAATAAAAAAGTCCTAAAAATTTGGGCTTTCTGCACTATTAGTCTTTGGCTTTAAAGTCAAGCTGCTTGCGCAAGAATATGTCATATGGTATGGTTAAATCCATTAGAACGAACGGATTACTTCTAATTTGGAAGTTAGGAATTTTATAATTAGAGCAATCTATCTAACCATATCTAATCTATAGACCACACTTATACAGAGTATAAAAGATAAATGTTGAATTTTCCGAAGATAGTGGTTAAGGGTGAATTCGTGGTTAAGGGTTAATAAAAGCTGCTAAATACTACTTTTCGTACAGTCGTAGTAATAGTTGGAACAGCCGAAAATCAGCTTTGAACTTAATTTTGTAGTAACTTTTACTGGGAACATAATTAATGGGAATAATCACTAAATTTATTAGAACGGCGGAATTGTTTCAACTGTCTTACACCTGTCATGTCATGGATCTGTTTCACCTGTCATAAATCAAAGCTGTCGCACAGAGTGTAAAACGTATATCAGAAATTTACTGAAGGTAGTGCTTAAGGGTGAATTCCAAGTTCAATAAAAAGGTGTTAAAACTTACTTGACTAATTTTTTCGCTCCAACTGAAGTAGTAATAGCTGGAACAACAGAAAAGCAACTTTGAATCTTAAAACAATTTAAAGGGCGTCTTATTGCATTAGACCTCCATCGCTATCACAGCTTAGATACCAATACAGTTATGAAAACTCGATTTATTTTTGGGACACAGTGCGCGGTAGCGATGCTAGCGGCTGGAGACAGGAAACTGGCATTGGTATCTAAGCTGTGGTCTGAATCTAAAAGTCGGAGCAATTCACAGCTTAGATACCAATAGTTCAGAGCTATGATGTTGTAATACGATCTACGCGTCGGAGTGCGGGTTTGGAAGAGGCGCCAAGTTCAGAGCTCCGTACCAAAAGCTTCTCTTGGCGAAGATAGGAGTTTTTATAACTGTATTGGTATCTAAGCTGTGATCACTAACGTTATTGGTATTACTATTAGATTAGACAATATCAAAAATATTATTTGACACAAAAAGAAATCAATACAATTATAACTACCGAATACCGCCCTTGTAAGCCTAATCACTCCTTAGGACCCCTTGGATTCCAGGGGGGTTTCAGTTTCAAGCAACTTGTGTAGTTAATGTAAAGTTAAGATGGTTTACATCCCGGAATGACTAATAAAATACAGCCTAAGCTTCTTCTTCAACTTAACGTTTTTTGCTAAATATACAGGGTGTCATCTGGGTCCCACAGGATAGTTGGATATTTTTAGTTTCAAATAATAGCTATCCGAAATGAGGTCTTTTTCTGTTATATAACGTCATCAATAAAATAGCATCATATTTTCATTCATACAGTGAAAACATTCCTGACTCGTCGAAGATGATGTCAATTCTTCCGGTTAGTTTTTATCGAATGACGTATATATTCCAATCAATATTAAAATTATTATTATTTAAATAGTATATTCAAAATGACCTCCATCACTTGTGATACAAATGTTAGTGCATTTCCAAAAATTTTCGTGAACTCGATGGAATAAATCTACATTCTCATTAATTTTGGTACATTCATTATTTATTCGTTGAGTCAAGTGTATTAAATATGTGATTTTTTTAGTCCACGGACTACGGACACCCTGTATGTCCCTCGTCCTGTCCGAAAATCATCCGCTAAACGTTTGAGCTTTGCTATAAAATAACAGGACCTCTGTCTTAAAGACAAATTGTGACATAAAAATACGTTTTTTGTGTGTATTTGACCCCCTTCTGTTCAACAAGAGGGTCTTGAAGATAAGGGGCGATACCCTTCTCAAAGATAGGTCTTTAACAGCATGTTCTCTTCTTTTTTTTCTTCTTTTTCTTTTGCTGAAGCCAGGTGTTGCAAAATAGGACGCTATGCCTCAAAAACAAGTTCATGCTTATTTATCCTCTGAAATAATTTAGCAACATACAATTAAGAGATAATGAACTGTGGAAGGCTAAAATCTTTATATTTAGGATTTGTTTTCTTGTTGTTGCTTTTTGCCAAATTATATGCTTCTTTTATTGTATAATACCATAATTTTTTTTTTTTTTTACTTATTTTGGCGATGATGGAACTGAATAAATTGTATAATTTACTTTTTTATCTCATGTTCTATTCTATGGCTTTGGCGGAGAAGATTACAGTGTCATCTGTTATCAGGGCTAGAAATTTTAAAGGTTAACAGATATTTAGTAAACAAGGTAGATGCAAGCATCCAGATGGTTTATAGAGAGTAGAACCTAGCAACATATTTAATGGTGCTGAAATTTATGTTTATTTTATTTAATTTTAATGAGAAAAAAGACTAATAATATTAATATATGAAATAAAAAAAAGGATAAAGATCCTCCTGAGCCATCGCTGGCGCATAGGGCGTCGAGTCGACGTTTCACTTGCTGAGTGTTTTTTACGGGGACAAGGAGCAAGCTTCTCGCCGAACCTTGCTGCAGCGGGGATCGAACCCGAGTGCTCCGTATTGCCAAACAGAGCAACTATCCACTGTGCTACAACATGTCAAATATATGAAATTTAAAACAGATTGCAGCTAATCCATATGGAACCCAAATCAATACAGTGAAAAAAGGCTTTCTCTCTTTCTCCTCTCTCTCTCTTAGAATTTTTTCGGGAATAGAGAATTTTCTGGGAATTCCCATTCTCATTCGCAAAAATGAAAACGAATTTTTAAATAACGAATCTCAACACTTGCTTTGTTTACAGCTAATCCAGATGGAACCCAAATTAATACAGTGAAAAAAGGCTTTCTCTCTTTCTCCTCTCTCTCTCTTAGAATTTTTCCGGGAATAGAGAGTATTCTGGGAATTCCCACCCTCATTCGCAAAAATGAAACTAGACTAACGAATTTTTAAATAACGAATCTTAACACTTACTTTGTTTACAGAGATATCAGATGTCAGAAGACGATGAACACTCTGAACTGTTTGATTTAATCACAAGAATGCTTGAGTATGAGCCAGCACAGAGGATCAGTGTTGCCGATGCTCTTCATCATCCTTTCTTCCAGAAACTACCCGAAAATCTTCGACTAGCTGATCGAGAACGTAGTCATTCTTTGTCCCGATGAGAGAATTTCATTGATGTTACTAACTGTCCAATCTATTGTGAACTTGACTAAGTGATATAAATTTCTAGGTGCCCAAATTTGTATCTTGGACGGCTAATAAAAGGATGGAATTCAAGTGGTTTTAATGTGTATATTTTCTTTTTATTTGTTTCTTTGGTGAATATTTTACAGATTTTTGTTCAGAGCCATACCGAGTGACAAATAAATTAGAATGCCGTTCTTATTACATTCTCGTTGGGCTCGCAACTAGAGTTTCACCCGGTCATGTGAATGGTCGGAGGCCTTTAGGCTACTTTATAGGGAGTTTACTTAGTACTTGCTCCTCCTTCCCTGAATGTTGGAGTTTTAAATTCCCAAAAATGTCGTAATTTCCCAGTTTTATGTATTCCCCCCCCCCAACTTTGTACTTGCCCCTCCTCCCCTGAATTTTAGGGTTTTAAATTCCCAAAAATGTCTTGAAATTTCCCAGTTTTATGTATTCCCCCTCAAATTTTAAATAGAATTTTGGTTATTTTCCCTGTTTTATCTATTTTGCTTGGAAAATACATCATTCTAGAATGTGCCCAGTTGGGTGCGTACTGTACATAAGTAATATGTTATTACTTATGCACACGAAATATTGACCGTCAGTAAAACTTTTTTTATTCTTTTCCTCTTGTTGATGCCAACCCTTTCCTCCTCTCTAGAATACCTATATAATTCGTGAAGAATACTTGTGAAAGAGACATAGCTGAATTGTTGCCAAATAAAATTCTTGATAGTGAAGAGAATTATCAATTTCATCTTTACCATAATAAAAATTTAGTATTAAAGTAGGTAAAATGAAAACACCACCCAACCATGGCCCATCTTAGGTTTATTCATACCTGAAAATCAAAAATAGCACAACTGCATATTAAGGCCTTTTCCGTTTTCAATTAAATTCCCAGCTTTTCCTAGTTTTTTAACAAGAAACTTTTGACTTTTCCTAGAAAGAGTTCCTTAACTAGGAACTCTTCCTAGTTTATATACGGTTGCCCCTTTAACAACACTTACTAGTATACTTACTATACTTACTAGTTTATATATGTTTGTTTAAGTTTCCACTTTACCAATTTCAACAATTAAAATTTGGAATTAAATGCATGACTTTCGTGATGAAGAACCAGCATTTCAATACTATCTGAAATAACAGGCACGTATAAATAGATGGCTGAGCTCTCAGCATAGAATAGCCGTATGTAAGAATACATTTCTGTGTAGCTACCAGCTGTTTTGTTACAGCTTATCTCTGCTAGGCGCTCAGCATATTGAAGGCTACCGAAACAATTTTTTTCCACTTACGTGCCTGTGGTGGGGTTTTAATACTTAGCTTACGCTTCCTAGGGCTATAATGAATTAAAGGTTGAGATGGCTAGGCCACGTTCTGCGGATGAAGGACGACAGATTGTCCTTTTTGGCCATCCGTCTGGGGCTAAACGGAAAGTAGGCCGTCCTCTTCTGGGGTGGGAGATGTCAAATAAAGATTTAAAGGAAATTGGAATTTACTGGGAGGGTGTAAAGAGGGAGGCCTTGAATAGATTAGATTGGAGGAGGAGCGTGCCTAGCTGTGTTGGCCTCAGGCGGCTTGGTGCTGCGGTGAGTTATTAGTAGTAGTATTTTATTTGCTTTGCATAGAAATACGCGATTTGCATCCCAAACCCACAAAATTTGGCTATTTTGTAGGTATATCTGTGACATTTACTAAAAGTCCCTTTTGCTTGCTAACACGGAAACGTGCCATAGTTAGTGAAACGGTAACGATGCCTTGAGAGCTAAAGTTTAATTTATTACGTCGTTTTGTTAATAGAGTAAGAAACCCCTGTTTTCTTTTTTTCGAAAAGCTAAATGCACTTATAGACCATCAGGAAGTTTCCATTAGAAAATAAAGCATGACTCTACTGACTAAAAAAAAAAATTTAGAATCTTGAACTGTTTATGTATCTGAGTGATAGATCACAAGAAAAAAGATGAATGTAAAGAAAGTGAAGAAAGCATTAAAATATGAGCTTAGGACGTGTGAAATGGATAAAACTGCCTACGATCTGGAAGATATGTACGGCATAATAGTAAAATATTGTAATGACATGTAAATAAATTGATAGGGAGTAGCTAATCTGGACTTGTCTCAATTAAAAACAGGAAGGGGACCACAATTAGTGATAAAGGAACATGTTAAAGAGAGATGGACGGAACGTTTCGAGAATTTGCCAAACCGTAATAGAGTTCCTGGAAAAGATACAGAGGAAAATGAAAACGTTTTTGATACCTGAGATGAGAAGGAAGAATTAGTGACAGTGCAAAAAGAATCAAAAATAAATAATGCCCCTGGTTCTTATAGTGTGGTAGATAAGTTTCTTGAATATGGTGGCTGTGAGGTTAAAATTAAATTACGGAAGATTATGCATATGATTTTTGAAAAAGGGGAAGTACTTGGCGATTTTAGGAAAATCCTAATTAAATCCCCGTATAAAACAGGTGATGAGAGTAAGTGTGGTTATTATAGAGGCATTAGCCTGGTATTGTAGGTAGCAAATTACTTAGTATAATCATGCTATATACACCTTATAGGTGCTGTAGGAAAAGTTATAAGAGAAGAACAGTGCGGTATTAGGACAGGTAGAGGATGTGTCGACCAGGTTTTTACTCTGAGGCTGATATTTGAGAAGTGGCCTAGTTTTCAAACACCTTTCGTCCTCAGTTTTATAGATTGTGAGCAAGCGTTCGAATCTGTTGATAGAAGAGCTTTAGCAAAGGTGTTATCCTTGTATGGTATGTTTTTTTCGAAATTAAGGAAATGTAACCTGTTTGCAGATCTTTGAAAACTTGCAATTGGAATTGAGTGGAGTTTTGAAGCTGAAAACAGTTTTCAATTATGAAAAGTACCCGAGCTGAAATTGTTTAAAAATTTATTTCCCTTTTGTCTGCATTTTCAGTCGACATCATTGCTAAACTATTTAATCCATCTGATTCATTGTCGATCTCAGATAGTTTTAGCCTGGAAAATGATTTCTTTCCAGACGCAACACTTACTCGTATTATTAAGAATATTCAGAGAGCAATACGCTTTGAAATGCCGTTGCTCTTCTTCTTTCCTTCTTCTTTCTTCTTCTTCTTCTTTGGTCGAAGGACTTCACTTGTCCGTTACGACCTCATTATCATTAATGATACCATCTTGGTACTATCATTATCCCAAAAAAATTGAATATTTTAATCAGATTTTCAAAAAACTTGTAAGGAAAAATATATTTCAAAGCTTCCACCTCTTCAACTAATATTCTATATCATGCTTCTTTCATCTTCTTCATCTTCTTGAATTCTATGTCAGCTTCTTTCATCTTTGGTGTATCATTTTCTATTAACTTAGAATCCGACAGAGAAATTCTAATTCAGGTGCTTGTTTTTGAAGCACCTTTTTTTCCATATTTTGAAGTTTTCCCAGATACACGAATATTTCATTATGATTTTTTTGTTCTTCAAAACGATCCTTTCGTGACTAGCTTTATCTAAAACAACATAAAAAAGATATCTTATGGATTTAGCGAGTCTTCAGTAGGATCATTATCGCTTTCATGATTGAAATGTTTCTTTTCCGGAGCATTTTATTTCAAAATTATGTTGACATTTCCAAGTCTACTGCAAGTGTTTTTCCCTGAACTAGAATTTGTTCGAATTTAGTATTTCTGAAGCTACTTGACCAATTTAAAAGTTTTTCAAATGAAGAAAGTGCAAGTCCTAGTTATTTGGATTGGAAGGGGTCACTGGTGTGACTCTATAAGCTCAGACAGAGTCAATCCAGCCCTAAATGGGTACCTGGAGAAATCTGAGGAAGGTAAACAGGAAGGGTGGACGAAAACACAAGAGGATAGTCTACAGGACAGAGGGCATGTCCACAGATTCACTTTGAAGTTCATCGCTAACATAATTGACTTGGAATATACAAGTACACTAAACATTTATGGTCTTTCATAGTTGGGTTATGAAGTTCAGAGAACCCGGGACTGTGTGTACTTTCTAAAGCCACAGAGGGAACTTATTCAGGCAGGAAAAGGAGTGCAAGGACAGAGGAAAACATTGCTGCAGTGAGGGACGCAGCCATAGGAAATGAGAGCGCAGACGCAGCCAAAAACTTCGAATGACAAGGGAGTCACTGCGACGTGTTCTCTCGTTTAACTGAACACGCTTAGTTACGTCTAGTTGAAGAAAGAAATCCAGTGAAGTCAGAAACAACAACACAATGATCAGACGTATCGTTTAACATAATATGGGTATCAAAGCAATTTTGCGATGTGAAAATGTTATCAATAAGAGTTGCATGGTTATCACAAATTCTTGACGGTAGTAAGCAAGTAGGTAACAAACCATGCAAAAATGAAATGTTCAAAAATGCCAATCCCTTATTAGATGTCCAAGCATTTATGACGCATTAAATCAACATTAAAATATCCCATTACATAAAATGGATGGTGCTGTTGAGTGAGAGCATCTAACAATGACTCATATTGTTTTAAAAACTCTTGAAGACTAGACGATGGTGGCCGACATACTACAATTACCAAAAAGGTATTTCTTCCACCATTCACTTCTACTACACAACTCTCAAACAGCATCTAAACATTCCAAATCATAAAATCATTACGTAAAGAAGATGTAAAGTCATCTCGTATAAAAATACCTACTCCTCCCCTCCTAATCTGTTTGCGACTAACACAAAGAAATCAATATCTTTCATTACGCTGAAATGTAATATTTTCATCAAGAAATGTTTCTCAAATTCCTAACACATCTGTTGAAGATACTTTAAAAAAATTAAACAAAAAATTTAGGGCTGTTATTTAGTCCTCTACAATTCCAAAATGACATTCGTTTTATGAATGAACGGATGAATGAAACTTTGTTTACCTAATAATCGCACAATGGTGTCAAAATGGAGCATACCAGGAAAAGGAAAAAATAAATAATAATAAAGGAAAAAAGGCAACTTCAATAGAAAAAAAAAATCAATTATAAAAAGGCACTAAAAACTTAAATAGGAAAAAGCAATTATAAAAAGGCATTAAAACAATTTGACGTATCTAAACTCTGTTCAAAACACAATCTACGCTCCGCGACAACAACATATGGATAAACAACTCCATATCTAGAAACCATACGTCGATATTTGACACAGAGGTACGCCCAGTAGGAACTTGGCGTACCGAAAGAAAATTGATCGACAAGCTCTTTTATCTGACGTACTAAAAACACTCCAAAAAGGCGACAAAGCTAACAAATGGGGCACAGAAAATGCGTTATTAATTTTAAAAAGCACACTCCTTTTATAACGTGCTTTATAAGGAACAAGCAGACCCTACGCCTTGCGAAGCTTTGCACCTAGAAAGTCTAATAAAAGGGCTCGAGCATGCCTTAGGTCACTTCCAACGGGTAATCCAAGGTAACTTATGCTTGGCGACAACTTAACAGGATCACCATCAAGAAAACGATATCTGGGATGGACCGATTGCGTGATATATCAATTGAAACAACTTCACTCTTTCCAGCATTAAACTTCAGCCCTATTTTCGTATATTCGGGACGTAAAATCTCAAAATTTTCTTCAATGCCAGAAATGGTCCGACTGAGGTTCAGGACATCGTCAGCATAATTTAAAAGTGACGAATCAAGGCCTCGAAAAATAAATGATGTCTGAACTTTCTTCTGAGCCTCTAGCACGCTATTATTATAAAATGGACGCGATGTAACCCCGCCCTGCCTAATTCCTTTCCAAGCACAAATTATGGTTTTTGGGGTAGTTTTTGAAACAATAAAATCTTTTTGAACAGGTACTTTAACAAATACATGAAATTTACTATGCATGTGTTTGTAAACACGTAGGATTGAGCGATCAAGCCCACGGTGGCTGGCACTGAGCAGTAGCTGAGGATGTATTCCCGAATCAAACGCCCGTGATACATCATGACCAGCCATAATAACAATATCCTTATTTTCTTCCACGTCTAACAGAACATTTGCAATATTTCGGTGGATACGTTCACGGCTGTAGCTTTTTTTAAAGCTAAACTGATTGTCTGGCATGGAACAAACTCGGTTAATCTCATCAATAACTAACAACTCTAATAATTTACAAATTACTGTAGAAACAGTTATTGGTCGGTACGAACTACATTTACTTTTATCTTTTCCTTTCTTAGGCACAGGGGTCACAATTAGCACAAAGAACGTCAGGAACTAACCCACTATGAAATATTATCTGGGACAGTATTCCTAAATGATGTAATAGATTTAAATCTCCATGTACTAGATGCATGCACACAACTGGTCAATTCCACGTGAACATTTCTTTTTAAGTTTCGTAATGCATTGACTAATTTTTCTTAGGTTTATCGTGAACACTGGCCCAAATTCATAATCACCCAAGGCTATATCCAGCGCCGAGGAAAATGCATCTTGTAAAGTAGTATCAGGGGGTGAAAACTCACTTGTGTGATAATTGACCCATTCATGTTTAGAGGGTGAGGTATAGTCATTTTACTGTCATTCAACTTTCATTCTGCCAATGAAACGCCATGTGTCATTAGAGTTTTCTAACAGCCTATCACTACATTTATCTATAACGTCTGCCTTATGTTTACTAAGAATCTTAGAAAAATTACGCTTAATATAAAGTCTAACATCGTTAACAATACCAAACAGAGGTCTGCCACAATAGTTCCAAATACGATACCAGAATTTAGAAGTTTCACATGCTCGTATAAGCTCGGGGTTAAGAGACCATCTAAGAACTTCAGAAATCTTCTCAATTACCTCTTTAGTATAACCAGATTCTTCAATATACTTTATTGGAGGGGGAATATGAAGGTTTCTACATGCAATGATGGCAACATGGTCACTTTTCAAAGCACGAGTGTCTACCTTAAAGGAGTCAGGGTGATCTATAAGGAAGAGGTCAAGACAAGATGATTCTTTTAGGCTGTGATGCGTGTCACAATCGACAAGATGTTCCAGCCCGTATGAGAGAGATTGATCATGCAATTCCGACCCCTCCTTTTCAGTATTTTGCTGCGAAGCCACATGCTATGATGGACATTGAAGTCTCCAGGGAGGATTATGTCAGACTTAGCGCACTTGCCCCAAATGTCTTCGCGGGATGCTTCAAGGTAGCTAGTAATCTGGCAGGTTGGAGGGTTAAACACTGTACCAAGAATCACTGACTTACTTGGGAGGGTCACCCTAACCCACAAAGCTTCTTTGCCTTCTGAATCTGGTATATTTATGTATGAATGTGGTATACGGCTTTGTAGGTAAACAGCAACACCTTCTCCTCAGTATTTGGTGCCGTCACTGCGCTCATGATCTCGCCTGAGGAGCGCATATCCCTGTATGACAACCTCACTGCTCTGTATGGCATGGCTAAGATTTGTCTCAGCGATGCTCGTAATAAACGGTTCGACTGTGTTCACTAGATATAGGAACTGGTCAAACTTAGATCTGAGACCACGTGCATTGTAGTGGGCCACCGTAAACAGGTCGGTTTAGTGTTTTAAAAGATTAAACTCTTTTATATAAACAGTATCTTATATATTTATGGCTCTCGCCAATAAGGCAGTGTGGACGAAATTCACCGTAAAGACATGTTAAATTTGACCCCCCCCCCCTGACAATTTTGCTCAAAATAAACATTTTGATGACTGAGATACCCAAGACCTTAAAAGGAGGCAGGTTGCCCTCTGAACGGCTGAGGGCCCAAAAGACACTGAAACATATACCTTGTGATCAACTGATCACTGTCTTAACTTTCTAAGAATATACGTCTAATGATGCTGGTGAAAAACAAAATAAAAGAACAACAAAGGAGTGACATATCGCTTTTTTATTTACTGTGACAAATGAAAACATTACATGGATAAGAAAACGGTTTTCTCAGTTGCTCATTGATTCACTTAGTTCATTATCAGTGCTTGAGAAAAAAGGAACTTAGTTTCACTTTTCAAAAAGTAATTATTTCATTATTATCAGTCAGTATATTTTATTTTTTTATTTCGAATTCATTTTGGCGAGCGTTCAATCGCTAGTTGCCAGGCATCATAATATTAATCTACACGAGTAATTCCCATGGTAGGTGCTACCGAGGCCTGGTGATTTCTGGAGCATTTTAAGGGGGTAGTGAGAGGAACATGGTTACTTAAGATTACTGCTGACGAAAATGAAGCCGAAGATTATTGAATTGTTACTAGCATACTGGATACATCCTTCTCAATCAATTTGACTGGAAAGTTTTCTTTCTTTCTTTTTTTGTAGAGCCTTTCATTTTCAAGTGTATTCAGCATTTTTATAATTTAAAATATCGATGTTTCTAATTTATATCTGTCTTTCCTATGCCTTTATAATAAAAGAAGTTAAATATGTTAATGCATATACTTTTTCTTTAATCATAGGCAGTACAATAGTGCTGCCTAAGTAAAGAGCAATGAGGGCTTTATATTCGTTTTTTTTTATAGACCAGGGCCCTTTGTATAGAAGGCGTTGTCGTAGAAACTTAAAAAGGGACCCATTCAATTGGAAATTACTAGTTTCGGTGCCCTTTTTAGTAGTTGAAAGTGACTCGAGGGCAACCAGCCTTCTCCTCCTGCAAATCATTTCCCCAAGCCCATCCAATAAAAATTTTGAGATAGCCATTGAAACTTCGAAAGCGGCTCATCGATTGGATTGGAAATTGAATTGGTTTGACTAGTGTCCTCTTTAATAGCACAAAGCGATCGTAGTACAACTGGCCCGTCCCCCAGCTCATCATTTCCTCCAACACATCCAATCCAAACTTTGAGACAGCCATTTTGTTTAGTGTTGCTGAAATGTCCGATTATAATGCCTTTGAGGATGGCAACCCCCCTCGCAGCCCCCAGGGAAAGGATTGTAGCTTATGCCCCGATGGCTTATAAGGCTTTTCAAACAGTTCGTGGTAACGAACTGTAGTAAGGAGCGACCCGGCTCAATAGTAAACGAAACTCTAAAAAAACTAATTTTTGATCCTAAAATATACATCAAAAGAATCGGATTTTCATGCTGATTTTAAATATATAAGTCTTATCAAATTTAGTCTTCGTCATCAAAAGTTACGGGCCTGAGAAAATTTGCTTTATTTTGGAAAATAGGGGGAAAGACCCCCTAAAAGTCATAGAATCTTAACGAAAATCACACCATCGCATTCGGCGTATCAGAGAACCCTATAGCAATAATTTCAAGCTCCTATCTACAAAATATGGAAGTTTGTGCCCTTTTTAAGTGACCAAAAAAATTGGAGGGCACCTAGGCCCCCTCCCACGCTCATTTTATTCCCAAAGTCAACGGATCAAAATTTTGAGATAGCCATTTTGTTCCGCATAGTCAAAAACCATAATAACCATTTCTTTGGGAATGACTTACTCCCCCACAGTCCCTGGGGGAGGGGCTGCAAGTTACAAACTTCGACCACTTTTTAAATATAATGATGGTTATTGGGAAGTGTACAGACGTTTTCAGGGGATTTTTTTTGGTTTTGGGGGTGGGGTTGGCGGGAGAGGGCTAAGTGGGAGGATCTATCCTTGGAGAAATATGTCATGGAGGAACAGAAATTCAATGAAAAGGGCGCAGGATTTTCTAAAATTACTAAAAAAAAACAATGAAAAATTAAACATGGAAAAGTTTTTTCAATTGAAAGTAAGGAGTAGCATTGAAACTTACAACGAACTGAGATTATTACGCATATGAGGGGTTCTAAAAATACTTTAGCATAAAGAGCGAGGTATTTAAGAGGAAATAAATACCTCGCTCTTTATGCTATAGTATTTTTATAATTTCAATTATTTATTCTACGGCCTTTCTGATTCAGGGGTCATTCTTAAAGAACTGGGACAAAACTTACGATTTAGTGTAAAGAGCGAGGTATTAACGAGGGTACAAACCCCCTCATATACATAATAAAAATTTAAGAATATAAAAGTTTGTTACGTAAGTTAATTCTTAAGTTACGTATATTTTTTACTAATAAAAACATTAGTTAAAAATTAAAATTTATAGTTGCCTTTTTATGTAACTGAAAAATTGCAGGTCGACTAGGCCTCCTTCCCCACCCCTTATGTCTCAAAATCTTCTGACCAAAACTAAGAGAAAGCCATTTAGCCAAAAAAAGGAATTAATATGCAAATTTCATTTTAATAATTTATGTGTTGAGAGCCAAAATCAAACATGTATTAATTCAAAAACGTTCACAAATTACATAAAAAAACTAGTTTTTTTAACTGAAAGTAAGGAGCGATATTAAAACGAACAGAAATTACTCCGTATATGAAATGGGTTGTCCCCTCCACAATCCCTCGCTCTTTACGTTAAAGTTTGACTTTTTGCCACAATTCTGCTTTTTAAAACAATTAAAAGCTTTAGCGTAAAGAGCGAGGGATTGCGGAGGGGACAACCCATTTCATATACGGAGTAATTTCTGTCCGTTTTAAGTTTTAATGTCACTCCTTACTTTCAGTTAGAAAAACTAGTTTTTTTATGTAATATGGAAAAGATTGGGAATCAGAAGTTCTAGTGCCCTTTTTAAGAGTCAAAGTAATCGGAGGGCATCTACCACCTCCCCATGTCTTATTTTCTCTGAATGCATCCAATAGAAGTTTTGAGAAAGTCATCTGTTCAAAAATAGTCCAAAGATCCCATAACAGGACTTTTAGGGTCGACACAGCCCCCAGAGTTTGGGGGTAATGGTTGTAAGCTATTCCTCTGGGGCATATGAGTTTTTTTTTATGGAAGAGATAATCGTGTAAACTTTAGAGGAGGTTCATATTATTATAGTTTTAGTTTTCTTTCAAGAGTTAATCGTGATGGGGAGAAACTAGCCCTCACCCTCCCTAACGCACCCGATTTCCCAAACGCACCCGATCGAAATTGTGAGGTAGCCATTTTGATACCAATAATCCAAAGAGCATGTAACAATGTTTTCAGGGTGGACACAACCCCTTAGAGCCCAGTGATAAGGGCTGTTAGCTTTTCCCCGGGGCATATAAGTTTTTATGGTGGTCGTATAAACTTTGGATTGGACGGGGCTCATGCGATTGGAAGTTGGAAGTTTTAGTGACCTTTTTAAGAGTCGAAAATGAATGGAGGGCAATCATCCCCACCCAAGCATATCATTCCCCAAAAACCCATCTGATCAAAAATTTAAGAGAGCTATTTGTTCAGTATTGTTGAAAGGAACAGTAATTATGTCTTTGGTGGTGTCAACCTCCCCGCAGTCCTAAGGGCAAAGGCTGCCATTTAGGCAATTTGTTCATCGTTTACTTATAGTATATGATATTGAGAAAGGTATGCATACTTGAACTTAACTTTTCAAGAAGACAAAGGGCATTCAGGTGAGCCTTTTTGAGACTACTGAGGGTAGTATTGAAGTAAATCAAAGAACGTCATGTCCATACGGATTGTATAAAGGGCGAGTAACTCAGAAATGACTGAGCATATAAATATAGAATTTTCAGATCAAAAAAGTAATATTTGCATATTACCAATACCCACTACAACTATCACCACTACTACTATCACACCATTCCATTTACAATATTGGGGAGGAATTTGGACTAAATCAAAAGGCGCTATGTCCACACACATTGTCAAAAGAGCGTATCTCAAGAATTGATTTGGGTATTAAGTTGGAAAATTCAGAGAACACTTTGAAGGGGTACATGATCTGACTAAAGGGCAGTATGTGCACACTACTGCTATTGCTACTATCACTGCTACATTTACTCCTGATACTTCTATTACTACTTCTATTGGAACTACTTGTAAGGCTAAGAGCATCGAGGTGAAAATTTGAAAAAGTATATGAACATACAGGTTATCAAAAGTACATACCAGCAAGGTCATAGCAACAGCTAATTGTATTAAGTTGATTCAACGACTTGATAAGAGTGATTTTCTACTGATCAGAATGCAATATGTTAGTATTAGAACTGCTACTAATACTGCCATTATTACTGTTAATAATATTACAGGTAGTATCAATATTACTGCTGTGACTATTCCTACTATTACAACTAACTGATCAGTGTCTTGTGTGCTAAAAGTGGAGATCAAGCCTACTTGATAGAAGGGGCTATAGCGGAGATGACGTAGGCTCAGACTGCAGCCTGATGGGAGTAAAAGTCTGCATCAAATTAAAAGGAAATAAAAACAACAAAAAAGCTCCCTCAAATTTAACCTTCGATTCAGAGAGTGAATGAGCGTGAGTAAGCGAGTGAGTCTGAGTGAGGAGTGTGAGTTTATGTGTTTTTTACGTCCTTTATGAGTTTTGAAAATTTATACTAGCATCCCTTCCATAAAACCCTCTATGCCCCCGGGGTATAACTTACAATTCTTATCCCTCTAGACCAGGAGGGGTTTCATCAACCCAAAAAGCATTTTTATATGATTCTAGGACTATTTTGAACAATATGGTATCTCAAAATTTGAATCGGATGCATTTATGGAAAAGAAAGCCGACGGTGCTTTAGTTGCCCTCCTATCACTTTTAACTTTAGCAGCAGCAGCTTCACTACTACTGCTACTGCCACTGCAACTTCAACAACTTGCGACTTCAACAATTTGCAACGACGGTTGCGACTGTTGATGTTTGCGACCATGTTAGTGATTGCATGCAGCTGTTACTACTTGTGACTGTAATTAAGTGCGAAACAAACTGTGCCTGCGATTAGTTTTAAACAGGCTGATGTAACCAAGATTATGTGCATCATTGTCAAAATAGTGATTTTGATTTACCTCCAACGTCCAAACCTCCCAGAGTTGCCATAACTGTGACCCGTGAGTCTGAGTTGTGGAGTAACACAGGCACCAATTTCTATTGAATAGGGCTTGTAAGCTCTGGAAATCTGGTAAAATGACTAATAGAATTCACCGTTACCATAGCAGATGACCTGATTAAGGGGAGTGAATTTTGCCAAAACGTCCTACTAATTAGGCTGATAAAGAGATAGGATGATTACAACTTCTCCTCATGCCTCTGCATAGCGGTTAGATCAGTTGTAGATCACTAAAAGGCATAACAGAGAGCCTGATAATTAGCCTCGGAGTGCGGTTGGGATGTGACTTGTCCAACTATAAACTACCCAAGGCAAAATTTAGAGATCTAATTCCCCCCCCTCCTAAAGAGGATAAATCGATCCTTATGCCTAAAAACAAAGCTAAGACATTAATGTGTACCTTTGACTCACTGAAAAACTATAGCTCCTTTTGGCAGAGACCTCAATGACTGTAAATCGGACACCCACCAGCCCCCTCTCCAACCATACAAACATAGGGAAATAAAGTCGGTCTTGAAGCCTTGAAAGTATCAGCTCAACTGCAAGGTTAGTTATTACCTCCCATCAGGTTTTCTTAAGATTAATTAAAAAAAAAAAAACTTTACAGATGGCTTTAGACTTTTACAGTTAGAGAAAGGGGCAGTAGTTACACTTTTATTTGTAGTCATTTTTGTTCATTTTTAGCTTTATCTGCATATTCAATTTAATCGTTTTAATTTTAATTTATTCATCCATATTAGTACCTGTTGTATGTTTATTTGCATTTTTTTTTTTCATTTTTCATTTTTTCATTTTAACATGGATTTTCATAATCAATTTAAGTTGCTCGTTTCAAGACTTATTTTATTCATTAGTAACTGTTGTAAGTTTGATTATCATGGTTACTTATATAATATCTGTTCGTTTTGGGTTTCATTTATGCTTTAGTAGTAATTTCTGATTATTTTGAGTTTGATTTATTATGGGTTTTTATTTCTGTTGATCTTAAGTTGGACATGGCCTTTATTTTCCTTTGAAAAATTCTTTTTCGGAATGTTTTGTTATTTCTTTTTAAATTAATTTCTATTCGTTTTTGATGGTCAAAGTTAAATTGCCCTATTTCGCAGTCAATTTTTTTTTCAACATCAAAGTTTCATCGAAGCATCAAAACTAGAATAAAAGTAACAATTTCAAAGTAACAGAGTATCAAAGTAAAGAAACTATTAAATTTTTAAGTAAAAAAAAAGTACCGAGGCAGAAAAAGTGTCAAAGCAGCAATATGCAACTTCAATAAGTCATAGCCCTTGCCCCAGGGGCTGGGGGAGGAGTTTGCCAAGAAAGTATAATGATTTGGCCTTTGAAATATTTTTAACAGAATAGCTATTTCAAAATTTTGACGGGATGCCTTGGGAGAAAAGGAGGTGGGGGCTGCTTGCCTTTTGATCACTTTTGAATCTTAAGAAGCTTCAATTTTCAATCGAATGATTAATTAATTAATTAATTAATGATCCAAAATTAATTAGACGACCTTTTCGACAAAAACCTGACATGTTCACGAAGAGCAACTTGCGTAAGTTATAGCCCTTGTCCTGGAGGCTCTGGGGGATTTTTCAACCCCTAAGTTATACTTATTTAAATTTTTAGCTATTTTGGACAAAATAGCACTTTCACAACTTTGATCAAGTGCATTGGGGAGAAAAACTTGAATCTGGGGGGGGGGGATGATTACCCTCCGATCGCTTTTAACTCTTAAAAAGGCACAAGAAATTTTGATTCCCTCATCGAGTAACCCTCCTCCAAAGTATGTACGACCACCCCTTCCATAAAAATTGTATATGCTAAGAATGGACAGCTTGCATAACTTACAGTCCTTGCCCCAAGGACCTTGGCTTAAAAATAAAATTAGAACTTCTAATTTTCAATCAAATGAGCCTCCTGAAAATTTTATACGACCACCCCTTCCAAAAAATTCTCATATGCTCCGGGGCATAGCTTACAGCACTTACGCTTGGGCTCTGAGGGGCTGTGTGAACCCCAAAAGTATTGTTATATGACACAAGGACCATTTCGAACAAAATGGCTATCTTAAGACTTCGATCGGGTGACATTTGTAGAAAAAAGGCTTAGGGGGCTAGTTGCCCTCTGATCACTTTCGACACTCGAAAATAGAGCTAAAACTTTCAAACTTGAATCAAACGAGCCCCCTCTGAGGTTTATTTGACCACTCCTTCAATAAAAACCTTATATACCTTGAGGCATAACTTGAAAATACTTGAATCCGTGCAGGTCCTTATGACAAAATGTATGCGGATAGTGTGTTTTGATTTAGTTCAACACTGTTTAAACATTCCCCAAAGTCTTTGCCTGGTTCCCTTACCTTTTATTAGCAGTAGTGGTAGTGCCAATAGTAATAGTAGTAGCAGTTGAATTAGTAGTAACCTTAGTTTTAGTAACAGTAGTAGTACACCCTTTCGACAACCTGGATACAGACGGCGTGTCGCGATCCAGTTTAACTTTCCCCTTAAATATTCCCAGAAAATTTTACCTTCACATCCTTAGCCATACTTGTAAAAGCAGTCGCAGTAGTAGTAGTAGTACTAGGAGTATTAATACTACTTCCTGTAGAATTAATAGTAGTATTAACAATAATAGCACTAGTACAAGTCGCAGCAGTAGTATGAACGTATTGCCTTTTTGTCAGTTGGACATCCCCTCATCAAGCCCTGGAAGTTTCAAACTAATGCAATCAGGCGTTGTTATATAATGTCCCATATGCTCTTTTGATAACCTGTATGTTTAAAGTGAGTTTAATTTAGTTCAGCTTCTTTCTCAAGACTTCTTGAAACCTGCATCTTAACCTTAGTAATATTTGCAATAAAAGCAGTACCTGGAGCAGTAGTAGTAGTGGGAATAGCAGTGGCAGCAGTATTATAAGTAGCTTTGCCTTAACCGATCCTCCCCTTTAAGCATGCCCTGAAAGTTCCAACTTAATGTCCTAAGTTCCAACTTAATATATTTTTGAGGTACAACCTTTTGACTATCTCCATGCACATAGTGTGTTATGTTTTAGTTCAAATTTTCCTTTAACATTCTCACAAATTTTTACCTTTATACTTTTAGCCTTAATATTACTGGTATCTTAGAATTAGTGGTAGTAGTAGGAGCAGTAGTAGCAGTAGTAGTGTTGTATTTGTAGTAGTGTTGTATTTGTAGTAGTGGTAGCAACAGTAGCAATAGCAGTATTAATAATAATAACAGCATGTACGTACTGTCTTTTGTCAGTTGAACCAGGGGCACAGCTAGGGGATGGGAGGAGGTTTCTCCTCCCTTCCCCCAAAATTTCAAGGTGCGATCATGCAGCGCCAACTCCTTAGAACTCTTACCTATTTAGCTTGGAAATTTAATTTGTGTCCGCAATTCTCGGCATACTGGACGATATAGTCGGTACATTCTTTATGCCCCCCCTCTAAACTCGAAACTCAGCTTCACCCCTGAGTTGAACATCCCTTCATGATGCCCTGGAAGTATCAGCCTGATACGGTAAGCCATTACAAATATATTGTTGATATGCCTATTTGACAATCTGTATGCGTACAGTATGTTCTAATGTAGTTTAACTTTTCCCTAAACATTGTCAGACTTGACAATGTAAATTTTCATTTAATATTGTTAGGCTGGGTAGTACTCGCTACAGCAACAGTAGTTGTAGTGGTAGTAGGAGTAGTTGCAGTAGTAGTAGTAGTATTTGTAGTAGTAGTAATAGAAGTAGTAGCAGCTTGTAAATATTGCCTCTTTGGTCAATTGATTATCCCTCTCATCATTTCCTGGGAGTTCCAAATGAAGACTCTCAGACTTGGTAGTACTCGCTACAGCAGCAGGAGTTGTAGTGGTAGTTCTAGTAGTAGTAGTTGTAGTAGTAGTAATAGTAGTATTAGTAGTAGTATTTGTAGTAGCAGATTGTAAATATTGCCTTTTTGGTCAATGGATTATCCCTCTCATCATTTCACGGAAGTTCCAAATAAAGACTCTCAGACTTGGCAGTATTCGCTACAGCAGCAGTAGTTATAGTGGTAGTAGTAGTAGTTGTAGTAGTAGTAGTTATAGTAGTATTAGTAATAGTAGTAGCAGTTGTCACAGCTTGTAAATGTTGCCTTTTTGGTCAAATGATTACCCCTCTCATCATTTCCCGGAAGTTCCAAATTAAGACTCTCAGTCATCCATGGAGTTCCATCCTTTTTATAACAAGCGTGCAAATAACATGTTTTGATATAGTTGAATAGTCCCCTCAACATTTATGAAAGGTTCACCTAAATTTCCTTTGTCTTTTTGGACACTAAAGGTCAATCATTCCCACCTATCCTCAGTAGCCGATATTACATGCTTATAGCCCTTGCCCCACGTGAGGATGGGGGGGGGGGAGTGGCATCTCCAAAGACAATGTATCCTACCTTCCGACTATGTTGAACAGAATGGCTATCTCAAAATTTGATTAGATGTGTTTGGAGAATTGATGGTTGTGGGAGGTGGGCTGGTTGCTCTCCAATCACATTTGACTCTTAAAAGGGCCACTAGAAATTTAATTTCAATCAAATGAGCTACTTCTGAAGTATCTTCCCCAACTCCTATGCTAAATACCTTTGTAAAAAATATAAAATAAATAATTTATTCATTTTGCCCACATCGCTCTTTACTTAGTCAGCGCTATTCCGCTGCCTATAATTGGATTTGTATTTTCATTAACCTAGCCTTTATGAGACAAGAATTATATAGAAGAAAATGATATATAGTCGAAGGGTCCTAAATAGGCTTCTTTGGTCTTTGCACCAACTCTAGATTTTGTCCCCGATTTTTTTTAATTTCACAAAAACTGCGATTAGTTGCAGGTCACTATATTTATAAGAATTGCAGATGACATCATCTTTCTTTTCTTTTTTTTTAGTCTAAATTCTTATCTAAAGCTCAAAGAATATTTATTATCCTTCAACAACAACTTTTTGCAATCAAAACATTTCTTTATCCGTTTTAGTTCTTATCTAGTTTTGCAACTCCAATGAACAAGTCATCTATTATCTTCGTCATTTATTATCTGCACCAACTTCATTCCGAAATATACGTGTAATAAGTCGACAATTGCCATTTCCTGCAAAAGGTTCCATCAAAGAGAAAAGGAGACGTTGTTGACCTATCCTTCCGCATTAAAAAGTTCGCACGTATTTCATTGGTTAATTTCAGTGAACAATATTCACAAGCCACCAATGATATTCCTTATTTCTAGAAAGAAGAATGGCCATTTCTTTTTAGAACCGGGGTAACTAATGCTGAGCTACAGATCCAGACTGATAAAGAAATATAATTTATGGAGAGAGAAATAACTCTGCCTTTTAAAATCTGATTTATTCTTTGTGAAAAATATTCAACTGATAAAAAAAATGTGTTTTGAGTCACATCATTTTTTTTTGCAAACAGATTATTTACATACAATTAAAAACTCACCTTTCCGTAAATTCTAAAATTCAGTTAAAATCATCAACAATTGTGAAGAAAAAGCAGATACTAGTTAAATATATTAAAGAAAGAAAGGAAAATAAATATATTAAGGAAAGAATTATTGCGTCGAAAAGAAGGTTATATCCCACTTTGGTTTCATTAAATTTCTCTGAAATTATACAGAATTTCACAGAATTTATATTAGAATATTCGATAGGGTGCCGACTATAATTTACGTTTTTTAAAAGACATACTTTTTCTTAGATATTAGCTTAAAATAGGCCTTGGGCCTCCAATCTTTGTCATTATTTATTTAGCAAATATAAATAAATAAGTTCATTCTCCTGTCATTGAGAGAATATCAATTGTTAGCCCTGTTCCATGGGTATTTTTATCAACAGTTATCTATAAACTAACAGCTTTTCTTGGGGGGGGATAAGTGGTTGCTTTCAGGTGGTTCACTGAGAACATTTACTTTGTGTCCCTTAAAATGAGCAAGCTTTACATTGGTGTATGTTAAATGTTTTTTTATTTCCATTTCCATTTGCCTTTCCATTTTAATTAAAATAGAGTCAGGTAAAAGTTTTCGTAAGACAGTAAACATCAAAAAAAGAAAGCAGATTTTTGTAATAAATAGAATATAAGTTTTCCAGTTCCACATCCTGAAGTCTTTCTCAAAAGAGAAAAAGAGGGGGGGGGGCAATTTAAACAAATTAGCAAATACACAGAAATTCGAGAAGAAAAAAAAGAATACAATTAAAATGAAAGCGAAAGAAATTCCGACTTATTAAACATCAAATATTGAATCTAGCTTGTCTCTCTAAAATACTAAGTAGGCGCATTTCGATTTCGGACACTCGTTTTATCACTGAAGATAACTCCAATAAATTATCACTGGATAATCACAAGGCAAAAGAAATACAACAACTGTATATTAATTCAGTTGAGGGATTTGGAGGAGTTGAGCCCAAAATCTTACTTTAGAAGCTTCAATCCTAGCCCTGAATAATCCCTGAGATATTACGAGTGGAAAAAGATTCAAAACCTCTGTATTGATTAGTTTCAAGGGAGAGGGGTTGTTGGGGCTATGAAGCTATGGGGCCAAGGTCATTCCTTAGGTTTCTCAAGTGTGTAGGCCAAACATTTTATGATTAAACAAATACCACAATTCTTCGATTTAGAGAGCATTCCAAAACCATATACGAAATACTTACTGAGCTTTTTGGTTTAAAAGAGTTACATGATCGTTTAACATCCTTTTTAAACTGAGCCTCGAGCAACTGGAATCAATAGAAATGTAAAATGTATATGCTTTTTAAGAGGGGTTTCAAAACTTTACAGAATTTTGCAAATATTTATACCAAAGTCTTTCTAGTATATTCACTTCAAAAGTTAAAATATATCATCCTTTTCACTAAATCCTATGCCTGTATCTAAGTAAGCTATTTATATAAACTGTTTTTCTTTTACATTTTGTTGCTCTCGTCAATAGGGCAGTGCAAACAAAGTTCACCCCGCTGACATGTCCTTTTTGACCCCTTTGATTATTTTGCTTTCAGTAAAGATATTGATGCCTGAAGTACCAAAGACTTCAAAAAGGAGGCTGGTTGCCTTCTGAACGGTGAAAATATACAGATTTTAATCAACTGATCGATCTCCCAACTTCCTGAGATTATCAAACAGTTCCTGGCTCAATAGTAACCAAAACTCTAAAAAGCGAAATTCTGACACCAATAGTTACATCAAAAGAATTGCATTTTAATGCTGATTTTAAATATATAAGTTTCATCAAGTTGTCTCACCCATCAAAAGTTACGAGTCTGAAAGAATTTGCGTTATTTTAGAAAATAGGGGGAAACACCCCTTAAAATTCGTGGAATCTTAACGAAAATGACACCATCAGATTTTTACCGTTTTTTACAGATTTTAAAGTTTTTACTGTTGTAAAAAGTAGAGTTGAGAGAAAGTGTCAAACTTTAGCGTAAAGAGCGGGGCGTTGAAGAGGGAAAAGCCCCTTTCATATACGGAGTAATTTCTGTTCGTTTTAAGTGTTAATGTCGCTCCTTACTTTCAGTTTAAAAACTTGTTTTTTTTATTTAATACATCTAATGAGGCTGGCGAAAAGATAAAAGACCAGCTATGGTATGACATATCATCTGTGTGTTTTCCGTGATAAATAAAACCATTACAGAGAAAAGAAAAAGGATTTCTCAGTTACTCACTGGTTGACTCAGTTCACTATCAGAGCTTTTAATAATAATAATAATTTATTTTTGACCCGCTACAAAAAATCAAAGCGGAGTATCAATAAAAGAAACAAAACAAACACTACACAAAACAGAAAAAACAAGAAACTAAAGCAAACGAGTAAGGCCTCCGTGGGCGGGCAGATACTTATAAGTAGACTGGGGTATTTTGCCAGCAAGCTCTGTGAGCTTCGACCCAATATCCAGGAAACTATAAATAGATATGAGGCTCCTATTCCTATACCATGGAGGCAGATACAATAGAAAACGGGAAAAACGGAAATAATAAGAACGAATTGAACTGACATCTTTTTTATGAAAAATAGGGTAAATACCAGAACTATCAGAGCTTAAGAAAACTTAGCATCAGATTTCAAAAAGTAACTTTTTCATTATTATTAACCAAGCAATGTTTTTATTTGGGATGCATAAGCTCATGTTGGACTATCTTTAATCGTTAGTTGCTGGTTACCATAGTATTAAGATACATGAGTAGTTCCCATGGTGGGTGCTACCACGACCTGGTAATTGCTGTAATGATTCAACGGGGTAGTGATGGCCATAGATGCGTTATAGTGATTGAAAATAGTAAAACATGGTTATTTAAGAATACTGCTGAGGAAAATAGAGCTGAAGATTAGTTAGTTGTTATTGGCATACCAGGTCCATCCTTTCTAATCAGTTTCTTTGGAATTTTTTCTTCAAAAAATTTTATTCAAGAATAATTCCATAAACAGAGATACAGGTGAATTTGGATTGAATTCAATTTATGATAATTTACTAAGTTCAAATAAAGTAAATATCACCTCAACTAAAAGCTATGACCTCTGTCCACGTAATATGTCAGATAAATCTAATGAACCGGAACCAAAAAGATCAAAGAGATTAGCCTCCGCTGTTGCATTGAAAAAAATAAGAGCAATAAACTATATGTAATTAGTTTATTAGGTATAAATTTTGTTTGGCTTTATTCATGTCTTTTAGTTTTACTGCTGACGATGAACACTGTATATGTGATCGAAATATCCAGTTAATTTTGTATCTATTCACTGTCAATAAAAAGGTTTCATCCCTATTTTGAACTGTTTTACTTTAGAGCCTTTCGTATCCAAGTTCATTCAACAGCTTTATATTTTCAAAAATCAATGCCCTAATTTACATTCTTCTAATACAAAATAAACACAAAAAAAGTGCACATATTAATTGTGAAGTTTTTGTTTAATTACTAGTAAAACTTCAAATGAGTCACTTACCTGAGCGCCGAGCAATATTTTTTTCTGGAAATGTGGCAGTTTCCAAAATAAATTTTAATATTTCTGTGTTACGCAATATAACCATAGAGAACAGAAAGTTGTTTTGTACAAAATGTGGCGACTCAAAAAGTTTATGTTATTTTTATTCCATAAAACTCCATAAAAAAAAACAATTAGCTTTGCGTTCGGTATTGGCTTTGACGATATTCTCAGTATCATTATTGGTGTTGAATATCGGTGTTCCGAAACGAAAGGGTGTTTCGTAAACTGTCTTTCGAAAATGGAGTTAGAAAGCAGCAAAGCTCTTCTGGTGATTTTGCTCTTTGGCCATTTTTACTGAGCCTTACAGCTCAGTAAAGGGGTGCCTTAAAAGTTTAAAGGGAAACTGGCTGTGATTGGGACAGAATTATCCCAATGCGTATGTTCTTTTTTAAATTTATGTTCCCTGTGCAAGTTTTTCGTATGTTACTTTTGTTTTATAGTTTTAAAACAAATTCACGAAATTTTTTTGGTCGTTTTTCAAGATATAGAAAAAAAAGATATTTTTTTTTTCTTTTTTTTTTTTTTTTTTTAGAAGTACCAAAAAGTAGCCTACTTATTAAAATCCATGGCGGGTAATTACCCTTTGCTACATTTGTTTCCCTGTCCTCAAACAAACAAACTGTTTTCAAACAGTTCGCGGTAACAAGCTGTAGTAAGGAGAGACCCGGCTCAATAGTAACCAAAACTCTAAACAATGGAATTTTGATACCAATAGCTACATCAAAAGAATCGCATTTTAATGCTGATTTTAAATATATAAGTTTAATCAAGTTTAGTCTAACCCATCAAAAGTTACGACCCTGAGAGAATTTGCCTTATTTTAGAAAATTGGGGGAAACGCCCCCTAAAAGTCATAGAATCTTAACGAAAATCACACCGTCAGATTCAGTGTATCAGAGAACTCTACTGTAGAAGTTTCAAGCTCCTATCTACAAAAATGTGGAATTTCGTATCTTTTGCAAGAAGGCAGATCACAGACGCGTGTTTGTTTGTTTTTTTTCTCAGGGGTGATCGTATCGACCCAGTGGTCCTAAAATGTTGCGAGAGGGCTCATTCTAACGGAAATTAAAAGTTCTAGTGCCCTTCTTAAGTGATCAAAAGAATTGGAGGGCACTCCAACTCTCACGCTAATTATTTTCCCGAAGTCAACGGATCAAAATTCTGAGATAGCCGTTTTATTCAGCATAGTCAAAAACCTTAGAACTATGTCTTTGGGGACCACTACTCTCCCACAGTTCCCGTGGGAGGGGCTACAAGTTACAAACTTTGAACAGTACTTACATATAGTAATGGTTACTGGGAAGTGTACAGACGTTTTAAGGGGGATTTTTGGTTGGGGAAGGGTTGAGAAGAGGGGGATATGTTGGGGGAGCTTTCCATCGAGGAATTTGTCATGGGGGAAGAAAATTTCTATGAACGGGATTTTCTAGCATTATTAAAAAAAAACAATGAAAAAATATATATGAAAAAGTTTTACAACTGGTAGTAAGGAGCAGCATTAAAACTTAAAACGAACATAAATTATTACACATATGAGGGGCTCAACTCCTCCTAATACTTCGCTTTTTACGCTAAAGTATTTTTAGTAATTTCAACTATTTATTCTATGGCTTTTGTGATTCAGGGGTCATTCTTAATGAATTGGGACAAAATTTAAGCTTTAGTGTAAAGAACGAGGTAGTGACGAGGGGGTGACCCCCCTTATAATTGCAATAAGAAAATGAGATACAAAAGCTCGTTACATAAGCTAATTTATAATTTATGTATATCTTTTACAAATAAAAACATTCGCAAAAAATTAAAAGTTCTAGTTGCCTTTTTAAGAAGCCAAAAAATAGGAGGGCAACTATGCTTCCTCCCCCACTCTTTTTTTTCTCGAAATCATTCGATCAAGACTATGAGAAAGCCAATTAGCCAAAACAAGACAAAAAACATGCAAATTTCGTTTTAATTATTCCTCTGCGGAGAGCCAAAATCAAAACATGCATTGATTCAAAAACGTTCAGAAATTGAATAAGAAAACAAGTATTTTTTTTAACTGAAAGTAAGGAGCGACATTAAAATTTAAAACGAACAGAAATTACTTCGTATATGAAAGGGGCTGCTTCCTCATCAACGTCCCGCTCTTTACGCTAAAGTTTTTTACTGTTTTAAAAAGTATAGTTGAGAGAAAGAGTCAAACCTTAGCGTAAAGAGCGGGGCGTTGGTGAGGAAACAGTCCCTTTCATATACGAAGTAATTTCTGTCCGTTCTAAATTTTAATGTCGCTCCTTACTTTAAGTTAAAAAAAACTTGTTTTTTTTATTTAGTCTTGAATAAAATCTACGGAATACTACCTTTGCTTTTGGGTACGATATACTATATGTACTAGCAAGTTAATTAATATAGCTCTAGTATTTTCGTAGATCTAATGGCCTCCCCATCAGTAAAGAATCTGCCAAAGGCTGATGACATTTTGAAAACCCAGTTGGAAAATTTCAGCCAATCCAAGCTGAAGGATGTTGAAACCCAAGAAAAGCTAGTGCTTCCCACTGCTGAAGGTTAGTCACATCTTTTCTTCTTTTAAGTGTTTTCCCCTCCAAAACCACTCTGTATTAAGTGCAATATAGAAGCTAGGAGCAATTATGGTTGAAAAATGTGACTACAAATAAAAAATAATGGCTAGAGCTCGCTATTTCTTCGGTCAAATAAAATAATAACTGGCTACGGGCTGGACAGACTTAGCTTTTTCAAGCTTTCAACAACACTAATGCAATAAAAGCGGACTTTACGCCAACTTTCGCACCAGCTCTCGCTCTTTCGGAAAATTAATAAAAACCTATTTAAGATCTCATTTGCATTGATTTCTTCCTAAATTAAATAGTTTATTAAATGGACATTCGGTTGTAGACTTGTTTTTTAATCTGTAGCAATTCTAAATAGTATACTCCGCACAATACCCCTATAGCAATTATTATTATAAATTATTATAATTATTAAATTATTAAGTTATTGAATTATAAAATTATAGTTAACACAAAAATATGTGTTATAATTTTATATTTTATTAGATAGCCATTTTAAATAGTAATACTCCATACAATTTTCCCTGTCCCCCTCCTAGGACTAAACCCTCAGATAGTGCCGTACCTTATTTATTTACTTTTTAAATCATCAATGCATATCGTAAGACCAAGTGCCATAAAAGTATTTGCAATTGAACTTGCAACATGAATTTCTTCATAGAATGTGCAGTCTATTTTTGCTGCACTTTGGTTTACCTTCTGCTACGAGGTTACAAGAGTTAAAAAAGTTATATTACAAAAGCCAAGATCAGTTAGGTATTCTCCCTAGATCGTTACTAAAAAAATGATCAATCTGAAAATCATCTCAAGATCCATTATTTTTAATATATTCTATTTTTGGTGACACCCACTGTGGTCACACCCCTTATTTACAATAAGGGGCACTAAGTTTGTTCTTTGTCATCATAACGAGTGCGTTTGGACCTTTAATGTAGAATAATTATGGTTGAACTTCAATTATTTTACCCTCCGCGGTTAAAGCTGCTTAAAATTTTGACCCTCAAACTCTAATAGACCTTTTGTTGCTGCTCTTGCAGAATAGAATATAACAATTTCCGGAATATGGAAATTAGGAATTTTGCTTGTGGGTTTTCGAATTTTTGACAAAGGCGGTTTCAGGCTATTTAAAAAAAAAAATCCTTTTAAATCCTTTTGAAAATTCTGCCCAACAATCTGATAATTGAACATACTGACAAAGAATCAAGCTTTAACGTCGGATTATAATCAAATATTGAGTGAAAACTATGGTTGAATTGATTGTAGACTGTAGTCAAGCTAATTATAATCAACTACCATCGTCAGGGTATGAACGCTCTTGAGAAATGATGAAACACTATTGCTTAAAATAGCATTTTTCAGTGCAAAGTAGCTGAATTCTAAGTCAATAAATTTAGGGAGGCTTTTTCGAAATAGATTTAGCCCTTATGTCATACAAACTGCAGACATAGATATTATGTTCCGTGACTGATTAGTCTACCCCTCCTCCAGCTACACTACTTGCACCCTCCTCCTGCAATATACTCCTTGTTTTAGAGAAAGATGGGTTTATTCGTGTAAATAAACAAAACAAAGCAAACAAATTGCCCGAAGCAAAGCTTGTTTGGGCTTACAACCTCAATACACCCCCAATACACCCTTGCACCTTCCTTCTGCCAATGCTTCTGCTCCAAGTTTTATCTCATGTGCACATTTATTTATAGATATTGCCAACGAGAAGCAACGTCAACAATTCCTTGACGGAGTTAAAAATTTTCCCAAGGACAAACTGAAGCGTACTGAAACTCAGGAAAAGACCGTGTGGCCTACGGCACAAGGTAACTGAAGTCTACAGATTCTTGTCTATAATCTGAAACAAAAGTTATCTATTACTCTATATTTCTAAAACTTAAAAAAATAAAAATAAAAAATTGAACTAGATTTAGCTTTATTTATTAACTGGAAGTCGCATCTGAAGGGTAAAGTAGCACTAAAGAAAGGTAGGACAAGCCCGCATTTACCACTGAGCCAAAAGTAGTACTTTAATAACTTAACAAACAATTAATTTTAGTTACCACGCAATCAACTTTAGTTCACACGCTTATTTGAAAACATTCATGCTATGGTTTTTTCTTATGCTTCTCCTGAATGCTTTGACAACCATAACCATATTCAGTTGGTATAAACTGAAAATGAAGCTACATCAACAATTCCTTAATGGTTTTCAATATTTCCCAAGAATAAACTGAAGTGTGCTGAAACTCAGGAGAAGATCGTATTACTTGCAGCACAAGGTCACTGAAGTCTACGAGTTAGTCTATAACTAAGCCTACCCACTGATGGGAAGAAGCACAATAAAGTATTTTTGAAGAGTGTTTGACCTTTGGTTTTCAGTCTTGTTTCTGCTCTTGTTTGTTCTTGTTTCTGATTGATATCCAGTATCATCGCATCGAGAGAGAAAATGTGTCTCTCAAACTTTTTCTTTTTAAACAAGGAAAATTCATCTGTTGTTTCAATCCCTTGATCATGCTTCTATAATTACTGGGTGGTAAGAGAACCTTTGTAAATGTGCCAGGACTGGTTCTTTGATACATGGCTTCCCCGACCCCCAGTATCATGATAAGCAGATGACAGAAAAATAAAATTCGACGATGCCAAGAGAATCTTGCGCTTTGCAGGTCGTGCTTGGATAGTCTTTTGTTTATAGCACTCAAGAAGTCAGCACAGTAAGGCACCAGTGTTGCATTGTCCATTAGCTGGGTGAAACCAAAGCGTAAGTAAATAAGACTGAATCTTTTTGGGACAGAAAATATATGTATGCTTACGGCTCAAAAACTACCAATTTTTTGTGTGTGTTTATGTACTATATATTTATGTATGCTAAATTAATAACAATGCTGGTATTCCTAATACCAAATACATAGAAGATTAGGTAGAATTACTTATCGTAACTTGTAATTGCGCAGAGGGTGGGGAGAATCCTCCCTTTAAAGATTGATCAGATTTCTGGTTCTTCCACAATGGACTATTGAAAAACCCTTGAAAAAGTTATCATTTCTATTATATCAAGGGTTGGGCATACATGAAAACAGTTTTAAGTTATATCTGATGTACTCTTCGATGTTGGCTTTGACAGTGATGTTTTTTTTTTCTGGTGTTCTACGATTTTAACATATCATTTCGGATATATACGTTTCCTTTTTTTTTTAATTCCCAAAAATGGGTCATTTTTCAAAGTCAAAGTCAGTTTTTCTAGCGCTTTTACTCATTGGTCGTTGTTGGTGAACGGTAGTTATGAAGGGATGCGTTACAAGGATAAAGGGGAGACAGGCTGTGATTGGAGCAAACTTATCTCAATACCTGTGTTTTTTTGTAAAGCTTATGCTCCCTATAAAAGTTATGGCATGTTTTTTTTCTGGTGCTCTACGATTTGAACATATCATTTCGGATATATACGTTTCCCTTTTTTTTTTAATTCCCAAAAATGGGTCATTTTTTAAAGTCAAGGAGGCAGTGAATTCATATTTAATTCTTACAAAAGTACCAAAAATTCAGTACCAGAACTATGTATTAGTGATTGAATTTCTATAGGCTACTATTTTTCTATAGGCTACTATTTTTCTATATTTCTATGGGCTACTATTTTTGTAGATCTAATGGCTGTCCCATCAGTGAAGGATCTTCCAAAGGTTGATAACAATTTGAAAACTCAGCTTGAAAACTTCAGCCAATCAAAGCTGAAGGATGTTGAAACGCAAGAGAAGCTAGTACTTCCCACGGCTGAAGGTTAGTAAAATCTTTTCTTCTTTTAAGTGTTTTCTCATCCAAAATCAATATGTGTTAAGTGCAACAAAGAAGCTAGGAGTAATTATGGTTGAAGTTTGTGAGGACGAATAAAAAATAATGGCACGAGCTCGCTCGTTCTTCGGTCAAGCAATCAAACACTTTGTGGTAACGAACTGTAGTAAGGAGCGACCCAGCTTAATAGTAAACGAAACTCTAAAAAACGGAATTTCGATGCTAAAAGATACATTAAAAGAATTGGATTTTTATGCTAATTTTAAATGTACAAGTTTCATCAAATTCAGTCTTTGTCATCAAAAGCTACGACCCTGAGAAAATGTGCCTTATTTTGGAAAATACGGAGAAATACCCATTGAAAGTCATTGGATCTTAACAAAAATCACACCATCGCATTTAGCGTATCAGAGAACCTTATAGCAAAAATTGCAAGGTCCAATCTACAAAAATGTGGGATTTTGTATTTTTTGCCAGAAGACAGATCACGGGTGCGTGTTTATTTGTTTGTTTTTTTTCCCCAGGGGTCACCGTATCGACCAAGTGGTCCTAGAGTGTTGCAAGAGGGCTCATTCTAACGGAAATGAAAAGTTCTAGTGCCCTTTTTAAGTGACCAAAAGAATTAGAGGGCACCTAGTCCCCCTCCCACACTCATTTTTTCCCAAAGTCAATTTTGAGATAGTCATTTTGTTCCGCATATTCGAAAACCACAATAACTATGTCTTTGGGGATGACTTACTCCCCCACAGACCCGGGGGGAGGGGCTGTAAGTTACAAAC
The DNA here is from genome assembly GCF_032884065.1 of Artemia franciscana. Taxonomy (NCBI): domain Eukaryota; kingdom Metazoa; phylum Arthropoda; class Branchiopoda; order Anostraca; family Artemiidae; genus Artemia; species Artemia franciscana. Next base: position 6,196,112 of record NC_088880.1, on the reverse strand, counting down.
TTTGATCAATGTTTACATACAGTAATGGTTATTGGGAAAAGTACCGACGTCTTCAGGGGGATTTTTTTGGTTTGGGTGCGGGGTTGGGGGAGGGGGCTATGTGGGAGGATCTTTCCTTGGAGGAATATTTCATGGGGGAAGAGAAATTCAATGAAAAGGGGACAAGATTCTCTAGCATCACTATTTAAAACAAAAACAATGAAAATATAATCATGAAAAAGCTTTTTCAATTGAAAGTAAGGAGTAGCGTTAAAACTTAAAATGAACAGAGACTATTACGCATATGAGGAGTTCTAAAAATACTTTAGCATAAAGATCGAGGCATTTAGGAGGAGAGAAATATTTCACTCTTTATTCTAAAGTATTTTTAGTAATTTCAACTATTTATTCTATGGCCTTTCTGATTCAGGGGTCATTCTTGAAAAATTTGGACAAAACTTAAGATTTAGTGTGAAGAGCGAGGTAATAACAAGGGGACAAACCCCCTCATGTATACGATTAAAAACATAAGAATATAAAAGTTTGTTGCGTAAGTTAATTCTTAAGTTACGTATATTTTTTACTAATAAAAACGTTCGCTAAAAACTAAAAGTTCTAGTTGCCTTTTTAAGTAACCGAAAAATTGGAGGGCAACTAGGCCTCCTTCCTTATCCCTTATTTCTCAAAATCTTCTGATCAAAACTAAGAGAAAGCCATTTAGCCAAAAAAAGAATTAACATGCAAATTTCATTTTAATAATTTATGTACGGAGAGCCGAAATCAAACACGCATTAATTCAAAAACGTTCAGAAATCAAATAAAAAACTAGTTTTTTTAACTGAAAGTAAGGAGCGACATTAAAACTTAAAACGAACAGAAATTACTCCGTATATGAAATGGGTTGTCCCCTCCGCAATCCCTCGCTCTTTACGCTAAAGTTTGACTCTTTGCCACAATTCTACTTTTTAAAACAATTAAAAACTAGAGCGTAAAGAGCGAGGGATTGCGAAGGGGACAACCCATTTCATATCCGGAGTAATTTCTGTTCGCTTTAAGTTTTAGTGTTGTTCCTTACTTTCAGTTAAAAAACTAGTTTTTTTTACTTAATTAACTTTTTAAGAGTTGGGCAGACTTAGCTTTTTCAAGCTTTCAGCTACAGTATTTTATTTTAATACAAGTGGACTTTACGCCAGCTATTGTTCTTTTGATAAATTATTAGAAGCCTATACGAGAGATAATTTACACAGAATAGTTTTGATTACTATGTTAATTAAATAGTTTATTACATGGTTCTAGAGTTGTAAGCCAATTTTTTAGATCTTCAGCTGTTTTTAAATAATAATATTCAAAGCAATATCCCCTTTCCCTCTCTTGCAGCTAAATCTTCTGATTATGCCATAGCTTAAATTTTATCAAAATCATGAGTGCATATCATAAGACATAGCGATATAGAAAGTGTTTCAATTAGGATTTAAATAAAGAAAAACATTCAAACTTGCAAACTCAGCATGCTATTTCTGCTACTCTTTTGTTTACCCTGTAGGAAAAGTGCTGAAAAAGCGTCGAAGAAGCTATATTGCAAATGCCAAGATCAGTTTGTACTTCTACGAGACCGTAATTAAATAAATGAAAAATAATACGAAAAAAGGTTGATCTAAAGATTGTCTCAAAATTCATTTATTTTTGCGTTACTTCATTTTGTTATCGCTAACCATGGACATCCTGTAACATTGCTATTTGTCGGTTGCTATAGTTTGCCTCAATTTATAATGGATAACACTAAATTCATCCATTGTTATCCATAACGAATGTGTCTGAATGCTGAACGGAAGTTGATTATAATTGAACTTAAGCCAACTCCAAGCATTTTACCCTCCTTATCAGATCCACCCTGATCGTTTTGGCTCCCGGGTTCTAATTGATTTTTTGCCGCTCATGTTACTGAATAGAATCAATGTGTAGCCCAGTGTTTCCACTATGGGGATTTCCCCCCTAAAATGGGGATTTTTTAAGTCTTTTAGAAGCGAGAGTTTTTTTTAGGGATTTGGGGATTTTCTAGGGATATTTCCTCTCCCATGGACTTTTAGGGAAAATTTTGGGGGTTTTCCTTTAATTTTTTCATCATCATCATCTTCTTGATCAGAGAAGCAGGATAATTCGATTTAGGATCTGTTTCCTTGCAAATTGAACTTGGAATCACAGAGAAGAACTTCTTCAGTTGCTTAAAAAATTTCAACACCACACAGATTTTGAGATGTGCAGGAGTCCTAAGTAACAAACTAGCAACAAAGAACTGTTTGAAACAGTTCCATGCTGATATGGGCTTCAGACAATAATTTCAGCTTGGACTGTTCTCGATAAATGGAGTCATATGGTTTGTCATTTTTGGGTTGTTTTTTCATAAGATTATTTGGTAGATAGCATGTCACTTTTTTACAGGTCAGATAAATAAAGTTATGATATATTTTGATAGTTTTATTGGGTACGTTTTTGACACAGTACTTGTATGATGTTTACGATTTTTGTGCAAAATCAAAAAAACTTGAACTCGAACTTGTAGCCAGCTTTATAAGTACTGACGTGAATAATAGAGGTAGGCTATAACTATTCGAAGACCTCTCTTACCGTTTCATTACCCTAGTTTTTAACAGACAAACAAACTGACAGCATTTGACAGCCGTTACAAACAATAGCACATGTAGGAATAAATGGATTGTGTGTTTTTGGCAAGCCTACGTGCCCAGGGGAAAATCATGAACCTTCATACTATAATTGGTAAATTTTTTGTTGTTCATTTTTTTGACTTACAAATAAAGTGAACATACCACTCGATGTCTTTTTTTTATGTTCTTTACAAATATAACAATCACTTTTATCACAAATTCAAATTTAAGCACAATTTGAGCTCTTGAAAAGAAAATATTTCTAGTTTTGGGATATAAACAAAGCTTAAAACATTGGTCTCAGCATTGAACTTCCTGCATAAGGACTATGTGGTTCAACTAGTGCTTTAGAAATCGATGTGAATAATCGAAAGTTTTAACTTCCCCTTGAAAGCGTTTACTTCGGTCCGAAAGGACAAGATTCCCTCTGTACGTCAAGGTCACATACGGCCGTCCCCCCTGATTCAATCGAAGTAGTTCTCAAAGCTACACATGCGTTCCATATCAAAGGAGTAGGCCAGATACAGAAAAAATTACATTTTGAAGACGACATTTACAAATATGCTGAAATGGTTGACCTAGTGTCAGCCCAATCACTTCAGCCTGCCTCTCTGCTACCTTCTGTTAGGAAGTATGGACAAATCCCATGGGACGGAACCAAAACCGAGCAGGAGTGGAGGAGGCAGAGCCTCATCGATATTGAAAACGTCAAAACAATGGATGCCGTGACCTGCTGGTGTTTGGTATTGGTGAAAAAAAATGCTGCCGGAACAGAATTTGTATCCTAACCTGAAACCGCCAGTATTATTTATCTCCACTGTTCCATTTTTAAATGTCAATGTCGAGAGGTTTTTCAGTGCTGCAAAAGTAGTAAAAACTGACCGTCAGAATAAATTGAAAACATTAACTTTGCGGGGGATTCTAAAAACAAAATACGGAATGAAAAGGGCTGAAGAAAGTGTGGAATGTTAAGATGATCAGTTACTTCACCACATGATAACGGTGAAAGCTTCAGCCACCATACAAAAAATGTTGAAAACTCATCAGGGGAAGATAAGGTCTGATTACGTTTTACCAGTTACGATTGAACAGTATTAAACATCTTGTACTGTAATCTACATTACAGTATTACATTTTCTTTTCTATTTGCTTAATATTATTTGAAGTATATTTGAAGCTATTTGTATTTAGCTGATGATTAAAAAGCACTTCGAACAGCATGACAAGACATTTTAATATGGTAGTGATAGCTAGACTTCAATCTAAGAAGCCAAAATGTGTTACCTTTGAATAGTACGGGTAAAATGAGATAGGGAGAAGCGGCTCAGGGAGTAATTAGAAAATGGGAGACTTTTAGGGATTTTGGAACTGAAGATGGGGATTTCTAGGGATTTTTCAGCTCTTTATTAGGGATTTGAAAAATGAGAAAGTGGAAACACTGGTGTAGCCACTAATGGAAATTAAGAATTAGCTTGTGGATTTTTGACAAAGGTGGTCTTAGGAATATTTAAAAAAAAAAAAAACTCCATTTAGATTCTTCTGAAAATTTTCTCAAAAGACATGGACATTGACTTAGTGAGAAAGAATTAAACTTTAATGTTTTAATTGTGAGAAGTAGAGTCAGAACTATGAATGAATTAACTGCAGTCGAGGTAACTATAGTCAACTGTCACCGTATGGGGTCTGAAAACCCTTCAGGAAAGATGAAAGTCTTTTTCTTAAAATAGCATTATTCTCTGCATGATAAACTATTCAGAGTGTGAAAATTTTGGGAGGTTTATTTGAAGTAAACTTAGCCCTTGGGTCATAAAAACTGCGAACGTAGATGTTATATTCTGTGAACAGAAGGTCAACCCCTCTCAAGTTGCATAACCGAGCCAGATTCTTTGCAGCCTTCTCCTGCCAATGCTTCTGATCTACATTTTATCTGATATGTACATTTATTTTTAGATATTACAAGCGAGAAGCAACGTCAACAGTTCCTTGATGGAGTTACAAATTTTCCCAAAGATAAACTGAAGCGTACTGAAACTCAGGAAAAGATCGTGTTGCCTACACCACAAGGTAACTAAAGTCTATATTTTTTTTAGTACCTTGATTAAACAGTTACATATTATTTCTATGAATTTTTAAAGATACTGTGAATTAATCCCCAAAATTGGCTATCTGAGTGGAGGATGGTGAATTCAGAGTTGGCATAGATGCCTTTTTTGAAGTTTGCATAAAGAACAGTAAGATTTCCCAGGCTAGCTAAGTTTGTTAGGTCGAACCTAACGAGAGACTGATGTTAAACACTTATATTTCTTGGGATGCTTAGATGAAATCAATGTAACGATAAGATTCTTCAATCAATATTTCAAGAATTTATTTCCGAATGAAATGCCTCTTCAAAAGTTCTTTATTCTCCCCCCCCCCATCCCACGTGTCAACATTTACATCGAGTGCAAGATCTGAGAAGGAAAACATTTCTATAAGCATTTTGATTAAGCTCACTGTTCGGTTAAAATGTTACAAGCTTCGTTTTAGTTAAGAAAAAAATTAAATAAAATGGTTTTATTTATAAATTCACTAGAGTTATGAAACAAGTGCTTGATAACAGGAAAAACTAAAATTGTCCAAACTTGAAATGAAAGCGTGGGGAGATCTTGATACAAGAGTTGTCCTAAAGCTGTTACAAAATATGTTGTGAGCTCCCGTGTCTTTAATCTAATCGAATTAAATTCGACTTGTCAAAAATAAAATAATTTATTTTCTTCAGTATTATTATTTACTACAATTGTAGACAGAAGCGTTATCCTTGAATATTTTCATTGCACGAATGAGGCAAGAAGCATAAAAAGATTATGTGAGTACACTTATCAAAATATTTTGATTTGCAATTTAGAAAGAAAACGAAAATGATTGGAAAATGAAAAAAAAATAAAGGAATAAGCTTGGAAAAGAAAGAGTACATTAATTAAGCATCGTAATTGATAAGTTTTACTGAAACCTTTGAAACTAATAGAGTTGCAGATCACAAATTGCTTCCAAATTGGAGTAGATAAACTTCGTGTTCTTTTTCTTCAAACTTTTGGTACTTCTTTTTAAGGTGTTTGAATTGTTGTAATCCCTTGTTAAAATATATACAAATATCTTTGTAATTACCAGCCGCCGGGCCCCGGCACTAGGCATGCGGCAAGCTTTTGTATATTGATTCTCAGTGTCAATTGTCTTCTAACCGCAGACAATTTGCTGCCTTCATACATTGAATCTGTTCAAAGATATTTCATTTTTAAAGCAAATCCGATTTCTAACAACGACATCTTCTAATCTTCAAATTTTTGTTTTTCCTTTTTAAGGTTTTTGAATTGTTATAATCCCTTATTAAAATATATATAAATATTTTTGCAGCAACCAGTTTTGCTGCTTAGTCAAGCATGCCTAGAGTCTCAGGTAGGTTGACCAGGAATTTAAAATTGACATAGGACCATTAGATTGCCTGGAATGAGAAGTAAACAAGGCACGTCTACCTATGGTCATAGGCAGGTTGAACTATGAATTTAGAATTGACACAGGACGGTTAATTTGCATGAAGTGACACGTAAACAAGGTCTAAAGTCAAAATTGGGCCATTCAGCAATGAGTGTCAGGCAAGGTGATTGATTCAATTTTTTAAACTTAGACAATTTCAATTATAAAAAGTTAATTTAAAGTTAGTTGACCAACAAGTTGACTGGAATTGCAAGGGGAATAAGCGTCCAAAGCCTAAAGCGGCTTCCTGTCTGCCTAGAATGTTAGCCGAGTGAACCCAACTACAAGTTAAGACAGTTGGGCTGCGTGACTTGCTAAAAGATAACAAGCAAGTATTGAATAAGAGATGCAGACTTACTCTCGCCGTTTACCCGTGCCATTTAAACAAACGCTTGGAAAACTATAGGTTCTATGACTATCTTCGCTCTATGACTATCTATCTTCTTTTCTCACTTTATTTGGGAAGATTACCTCCAATTCCCCCCCCTCCAGGACTTTGACAAAATTACGCTACTGCTTTTCTTTAGGCTATAACAAATTCAGTAACTCAAGTAAAATGAAAACTAGGAAGAAGAACGTTACGATGTTTAATAACAACATTTATCGTATTGAAATTTTGACTAACAATTTCAGACGTTTTATATCATTCTTTTTAGGAGTATAGGAAACTTAAGTATCAGGGTTAGTGAAGAAGGAATAGATGGAACATATAGGTGGGGAGTAAGGCTCAAGATGAATTAGGAAAGTTCTAAAAGATTTCTTGTTATAACTCCAACTGTTTTGCATTATGGTGCATTAGAGTATTGTACATGAGTATTGTGCATAGAGTATGGTGCATTATGGTGCATTAGAGTATTGTACATGAGTATTGTGCATAGAGTATGGTGCATTATGGTGCATTAGAGTATTGTACATGAGTATTGTGCATAGAGTATGGTGCATTATGGTGTATTACCTAATCGGTAATACTGTTGTTCGATTCAGCGCTATTTGCCCATTGATCATTATTAAGATTTGAGTTTTATTTATTATTTTGTTTTTTGTTTTTATTTTCTTTAAATGTTTTGTCTATTTTAGTTTAGTTCGTTTTGTTTGTTTTTGTGCGTGTTTTTTTCCGTTTGATAAAGGCTTCTCGACGTGAAGTCGGAATATTCGCATTTCTTTGTTATTTAATTGCTTCTACCGTTTGGTTTAAAAATATTATATCTGTTTTTCTATACTTTGATAGATTTAATTCTTAAAAAAATGTAGACGGTTGGCCAAAAAAGAGTTGCACACTCTATGAGTGTGCAACTCTTACCCAGATAAATTTTACATACAACTACAGGAAAAAATGAACAAAACCCCAGATATAAACTATGTTTTTTTGTAAGGAAACTTTGTTCAGATCAGTATAAATAAAAATAGATGACATACTAGTTTAGGTAAATTTGGTTTGTGGTGAAAAATGACAAAAGTAATAGATTAGTAAAATTTCATGAGTAAAGGAATCTACCAATAACCAGTACTGAATTTGGCTATAAAATAAACCATTGGTTAAAATGGTACTTATAACTAACTTTTTTATTATGTGCTGTGAGTTGACGACTTCCAAAAACGATCCAGGACTCTAGGGTTAATAGGAGTGGTGCTATTGACTTTAAAAGTTATAATCACTATCTATTAGAATCTTCAAATCCAAAGGAACCGGGTGACGACTATGGGAGAACATAATCTCAAATGTGATGTGAAAATACTCCTAACTTACCCAGATAAATTTTACCAGATAAAAATTACCACCCTACCCAGATAAATCTTACATAAAACTAAAGGAAAAAATTAACCAAACTCCAGGTATAAATTATGTTATTTTATTAGGAAACTTCAATGTTCAGATCAGTATAAATAAGGATAGATGACATCCTAGTTTAAGTAAACTTGGTGTCCGGTGAAAAATAGCACTAGTAATAGATTAGTAAAATTTCATGAATAAAGGAATCTATCCATAACCAGTTAGGAATTTGGCTATAAAATAAACCGTTGGTTAAAATGGTACTCGTGACTAACTTTTATGATTATGTGCTGTGAGTTGAGGACTGCCAGAAACGATCCAGGACACTAGGGTATATAGGAGTGATGCTATTGACGTTAAAAGTTATCATCACTATCTATTAGAACCTATTAAGTGCAAAGGAACCGGGCAACGACTATGGGTGAACATGGCATCAAATAGAATGTGAAATTAGGTGAAGATTGAATAGATGGTACTGGGGTGCTGTTTAAAAATGCTAGCAAACTGAATTAATTTTAGAGGTTTAGAGAGGATATAGGAATTCAGGGGGCAAGAATAGGATTGAAAATTTATTTCGAGGTGAATAAGTCATAAAGCCTCGAATGAATAAAGGTGAATAGGTTGTGCTAAGTAACGAGAAAACTAACAAGTTGATAGCATCATTTACCTGGGTAGCCATCTTAGTAAAGGCGGTAGAGGCAGTAAAGATATAGAAAATAGAAGAGCCATAGCGCTAAGTGGTTTTTTCTCAGTTAAAATTTTTTTGGGAAGAATGGGAAGTCTGCGAACTACAATTAGATTATTGGGGCCACAGTAATGACTATGGTCAATTAAGACTCTGAAGCGTGAACTTTTCGAACGCTGAGGAAGATCGAAGATGTATTAAATGTTTTCCAGGGGAATCATCTAAGAAAAGCCTTTGGTACTCGTTTGACTTACCGTTTATTAAACAAGTAGTCGTAGGGCTAAATAGGGCTTTAAATGTTTCCAGGGGTTTCATCTAAGAAAAATCTCTAGTACTCGTTTGACTTACCGTTTATTAAACAAGTAGCCGTAGGGCTAAATAGGGCTTTAAATGTTTCCAGGGGTTTCATCTAAGAAAAGCCTTTAGTACTCGTTTTACTTACCATTTATTAAACAAGTAGCTATAGGGCTAAATAGGGCTTTAAATGTTTTCCAGGGGAATCACCTAAGAAAAGCCTTAGGTACTCGTTTGACTTACCGTTTATTAAACAAGTAGCTGTAGGGCAAATAGGGCTTTAAATGTCTTCCAGTGGAATTATCTAAGAAAAGTCTTAGGTACTTGTTTGACTTACCATTTAATAAACAAGCAGCTGTAGGGCTAAATAGGGCTTTAAATGTTTTCCAGGGGAATCACCTAAGAAAAGTCTTAGGTACTCGTTTGACTTACCGTTTATTAAACAAGTAGCTGTAGGGCAAATAGGGCTTTAAATATTTTCCAGTGGAATCATCTAAGAAAAGCCTTAGGTACTTATTTGACTTACCGTTTAATAAACAAGCAGCTGTAGGGCTAAATAGGGCTTTAAATGTTTTCCAGGAGAATCATCTAAAAAAATCCTTAGGTACTTGTTTGACTTACCGTTTATTAAACTAGTAGGTGTAGTAAAACTGTGGGTTAATTCCACTTTCCAGGGCTAAAATAATAATAATAAAAAAAAATTAAAGATGGCTAGGCCACAGTTTACGAATGAGGATGATAGATTTTGAAATACTGTATTTTTGGCCACTTCTCTGGGACCTAATAAAGAGTAGTTCGTCTTTGAATGGCATGGTTAGGTGATAAGAGGGGATTTATGGGAAATTGGAGCTATATGTGAGGAGGTAAATAGTGAAGCTTTCAGCAGATGGATCGGCGGAGAAGTGTGCGCAGCTATTTTGACCTCAGTTGTCTTGGTTCACCAGTGAGTTGTTAGGAATAGTAGTATATATTTCGTTGTAAATTAACTAGATTTGATTCGCGCAGCCATTTTATTTAAATAGCGCAGCCATTTTTATTTAATTTAGATTGAGCAGCCATTTGTTTCCATAAGGGCTATTTAAGTAGGCACAAATACTAATAACAAAACGAACACATAACACAAGAAAGGCATAAACACTTGGATTTCCAGTCTAAAAGACTTTCCATGGTATTTATGTAATGCCTTTGAAGTTGAGCCTCTTCCAAAATGCTTTAAAGACAATGCCCATCTCTTTCCTTTGTAGATTTCAAATCATTTTAAAAGGGGTTGTTTGGAACTTCGAAATAATAAATTTTAATAAATAACGCACATGGGGATTTTTAAAGATAAAGAAAAAAAAATATGCTCTGAGGCCTGATGCTGTCTATTTGTTTAGCTCGGGTTTTGGAGTCGGTACTAGTTATATAGCCGAATATTAAGGGCTTTAGTATACTATCACATTGCCAATCAATTATAATGGGTGGCAAAGTTTCATAAAAAAGTGACGAACGTTCTTCAATATGAAGCATTATCAACAGACCGTCGTAAATTAATGACCAGAGCTCCTCTATTTAGGGAATGCCTCTGATGGCAGACTTTTTAGCAATTTACCCCTGTTTTTAATTTTGAAACTAAACTTCCCTCTCCGGTAAAATTCTAGTTAATTGACTTCTTTCTATCTCGGAAAGGGTTTAGGTTAGGAAAATGAAACTTTCAGGGTGGGTCTACAGGCTAAAGTATGTCCCGGGAAGGTATTTTAAAGTACATACCTCCACTCCTCCTCCCTCTAGGAGGCCATGAAATTTGCCTACATGACAGGTCCTATACCTATTGAAATTTTGACAAAACAAATTTTACCTGAATTTTCAGTTACTAGTTGCTTTTTCTCTGCTTTTAGTTCTGAAAATGTTATTCCTGTTATTTGAGTAGAAT